>NW_018128313.1:128297-142206 GCF_001952655.1 Monopterus albus
TTGCCTCACAGTTCACTTTCCAATTCTCTGCTGTTTAAAGACTGTTAGGAAGCAGTTTGGGTTGGATTATAATGGAAACATTTATCCCTGATTACACAGTCTGCGCTCCTCTGCCTTGCTCTCTCGCTAGTAGATGTTAGTATTTATAGGCTTCACACTGTTGACATTCAATAAGCTGACACTGTTGACACCCCCTCAGATGTTCTGCTGGTCTATCTTGGTATTATTACCTCCGCCAAGGAGGTTATGTTTATGGTTCCGTATCTGTGTGGGTGTGTGTTAGCAGGAACACAAATGGCTGCATGGATCATCAGCATACTTGGTACAGACATTGGTGGGGACCAACCCTAAAAGTGATCCGGATCAAGGATTTTAGGACACATTTTGTGGTGTTCTGGATCTCATTTTTCTTCTTTTGTCTCTCCTCTATCCACTCACCCCAACCGGTTGAGGCAGAAGGCCACCCACCAAGAGCCGGCGTCTGTCGGAGGTTTCTTCCGTTAAAGGGAGTTTTTCCTCCCCACTGTCGCCAAGTGCTTGCTCAAGGGGGATTTGTTGGGTTTTCCCTATGTAATAATATTGATAACAGTAAGGTCTAGATCTTACTTTGTAAAGTGTCCTGAGATGACTTTTGTTGTGATTTGGCGCTATACAAATAAAATTTGATTTGATTTGATTTGATTTTTCACAAGGGACCCATTTGCATGAGCAAATGTTGTGGAGGCACATGCGCTCTCTGGGTGCTCTTGTTATATCTCCTGTATCTGTGTTCCTTCAGCATCTGCAGGAGCTCCAGCACCATCAGGGACCAAGCTAGATGAGCGGCCCAGCAGAAGCACGGTACCTGTAGGCAGCCAGAGTGCAGCAAAGCCCCCTGGCTCCAGCACCGCAGCTATCAGCACCAGTACTCCCAGTGATGCAGTTACCAGTTCTAACAGTGGCGTTGCTGCTGCTCCGAAGCCTCCTGCTATGAGGAGCAGAGCTCTGTCTTTGCAGGCCAGGACCACTGCTCTAGGTGAGTGTGTGTGCATGTGGGTGTGCGCATGCATCCCAAGTCCTTTACAGTTGACCCATTTACTTTAAGGGCAAAATGAATTTAATTTTAAAGGCTGCTTCGTGTTTTTATTATTTAAATATATGGTATATGTGAATATATTGTAATATTGCAATCAGGATTCTTAGTTATCACATTCAAAGCAGGAGATTGTTGTCTTTATTATTGGCAAACGAGTCCTGAGTTTCTCATCAGCAGTGGCTGCTGTTTAACACGATCAGCGGCAACCAGATGGATTTTGCTGGTTGTGTCACAAGGGTTTCTTTAATGTTTGGAATACACAGTGGTTCATGTTCGTAACAGGGCTTGGTAAAAGGTAAGTTAAATGTAAAATGTAAGTTCTCAGTTTCCACATGACCCTGTGAGTAGAATGAACTTTCTGCCTTGGGCAGGTTTGTTGAAGGCATGAGACTGCACCTTCTACCAAAACCCCATTAAAAACCCATAAAGCACCAGGAAACGTGGGGCAGACTCCACTGCAACAGCTGCCCACTACACCAAAACACTAATAACATTATAAATACACTGCAGATGTATTTAATGAATGTAATGAAGATGTACATGTAAACTCTGGAGCACAGATTGTTGTATTCTTTAAATCTTAACAGAGCTAATCTATGCCCGTAGTTTTTCCTTTTATGCTTTGTGCAAATGCATGATTTTAGCTTTGAGCCTAATGAACTTTCTATTGAATGCTTTGTCTCATGTTTTCCATTATCAATAAGTGAATGAATGTCCTATTATTATTTTGAAAAACATCCTCTTCTCAGTGGGTGTGTATGTGACTGGACAGCAGTTTCCACTTAGATTTTTTCTTTGCACTGGAGAAAAAGCAGCGGTTTCTGCAGTGTATCCTGTGTGAGTCAGGGAGTGGATAAACCATGTGGTCCTGTTACCAGCTGAGAAGCTGGAGACAGAACAACAAGAGAGGGGCAGCAGAAGAGAGAAACAGCCTCCTAGTCATAATCTGGCTTTTCTGACTTCAAACCTTCTGTCTTGTTGTTTGAGTCCGCTGTCAGCACAGAGTGGAAACTGGGTTTCCACTCAGGGTGGACTCATCACAACTAAGAAGGTTTGAACTCAACTCAACTCAACTCAACCTCAACTGTGACAGGAAAGTTTGTGCAACAACATTGGGGCCCCTAGTGAAAACAAAAAGCCGTCTAGAGAGGTTTTGTGATGGGCTTTGACTTATTCTGCATCCTCTCCACAGGTCTGAAGGCCCCAGCAGCCACCAACCACACCACAGCCAAGATGGCAGCTGCCAGTCACACTGCAGTAAAGACTGCTGCTAGTCAAGGGCTGCTGAAACAGGCGTCCCAGCATCCCTTGCAACGAAGTGGCTCAGTAAGACTCAGTCGACTGAACAGCACAGGTAACACTGTTTGACAGACTCTTTGTGGTGTGTGTGGGTTTGTGACTCTCTGTCACCTCAGTCTGTAGCCATATTGTGTGTCGACTAGGAAGGGCAGAAGGCTGTAGGGGTGCCAGTGTTTCTCTTAGCCTAGGGCTACACTGGTAGCATCCAGTGTTATCATGGCTACTGTGTGTGATTTGTGTTGGTGCATCTTGAATGATGTTAAAATGAATCAGGTATTTTGAAAGCAGAGCGTAGGACGACACACGGACACACACGACAACACAAGATGTTGATGCTAACATTCTGTGACATCTGCTGCAGCTGTGATTTTATTCAGAGGTCTAGATGATGTTTGTTAAAAGTCAGTAACAGTAGTTTTTTTGATTGATGCTACTGATAGTCAGTATTTTGTGCTGCTAAAATGTCTATAAACATAGCTGACTCCTTATAAAGGTTAAGTGAGATACCCCAGAAGTTACTGGTGCAACTTCACCCACTGTCAAGGTGCACAAACACACGAGAAACAAACTGAACAGTGTTCCAACTTTAATGCAAAGATAAAAGACCAAGGTGTTTTGGCATAAAGCCCTCATCAGGGTCCACTGAAAATATACAACAAGGAGTTCCATAAATAGTGCAAATATAGAAAAAAAGAATCCTTTAAAAACAGCTAATCACATACTAACTCACATGTCGGCCAATAAAAACACATAATTAAGTTAAGTCTGTGGTCATGGGCCAATCACATTCAGCAGTCAAATCCACACAGCGGTGTCTAATAATGGACACAGGTGGCACCACATATGTGAGATAAAACAAAATAAAATAGAGTCAATAGAAACACTAGAGAGAACCTCCACGATAGTAACTCATCCTTGGCACCTGGAAATCAACTTTTAAAGTCAAACCTCCAGAACGCCTCTCTTTTCTCCCCTAAACAATTCGTATTGCCACCTCTCACTCCAGATATCACTGCCCCTATGAATGAAGGTATGAATGAATATTTTTCACTTAATGAGTTTCTTTAGTGGGGTTTAGTTTTTGTGCTGGTGGGGTTCCACTGTGCACTCTGTTGTTTCTCTTGACTCTTATTTTGTTTTGTTATCTTAAGCACCATGTACCTAACTTACTTATGTGCATGTTTTCTATGGGTATGAGTTAGTATGTGTAAATTGTAATGCACACCCATTAGTAGTGTTTACTCAGTGTGTATGTTCAGCACAACTTTTTAGTGATCATTAATCAGAACCACACTACTGGATTCTTACTCTTCAGTTGCACACACACACACACATACACACACACACTGCAGCTCTGGACCCTAAAAGCTTAAGCAAACAAAATTTTCATCCCCCTGCAGCCTCTCTGTAATTATCCTGCTGCTCATGACGCACACAAATGATGGTCTTTGATTTGAGAACAGAGCCATATTGGCATCTCAGCAATACTGAAGTTGGATTTAATCTTTTTATGGTTGAATCATATTGAATCAGTTTCACTATTTCACAAATGTTGAAGTCATAACAAAAACCTATTTTAAAGTAGCTATAGATTATATTATTTTGGTGTCAAGTAGGAATGGGACAATATATCCAATATACAGTGTGTATCATTTTGTTTAGTGATATATATTGTGTGGTATCCAAACAAGATTGTAAGCTAACAGAATGTAAGTCAGTATATCTGGTTGTTCCTTACATAATCATACCAGTGTTAGAAAAGGGGGGCAAAGAGGGATAAAGTATAAGTATTGTGCAGCTCGTCATACATTGTTGTCGTTTAATTTTTTATTGTATCATGATTGAATTGAATCGTACACACACCGTGCACCGAATCCTATTGAGAAAAAGTCCCATCGTCCCATCCCTGGTGTCAAGACTACATGTCAGCAAATAATGAGAGTAACAGATACAGTATCTACAAATGGTGTCATACATCTGGAGCATAGCAAACTACCTCCACGTGGGCCTTGTGAAGCCAGGGCCCGTGGTTTCAGCTTCTCCCACACATCTGATCTGTGCCCGGGCGCCTGGCTGCTTCCCCTCTGTGGTCAGTCTTGGAAGTCTCTGGAAGGCCTGTGGGGAGCTGCTAGTCATAGACTTGCTGTTACCCTCATGATGGCTTAACCACCACACACACACACACACACACACACACACACAGAGGCAACCTGCACTTCATGAGCCCCACACATGCATTTAATTCCTACACTTCTCTCTCTCATTCACAGACACCACAGCCCTTGGGCGACAGCGGTTAGCAGTGTGAGCCTTTATAGCGCTCGCTGGCTTTCTTTAGCTCTTTATGTCTCTACTGAACATGGACTTTATTGATTCTGACACACACACACAGAGCTCTGGTTATATTGTCCCGTGTTGGGCCCTGAGAGGACTGTTTATGTGTCATGGCTGAGCTGTAATTTTTGAAGGCTGATTTGAAATTCACATTTGAGTCTGATTTTTTTCTTATTTTGTTTGCATGCACTGTACAGTACAAACTAATGCATTTTAAAGCTACTATTTGAAACTTTTTTCCTAATATTTTTAGTTAAAAAGAAAGTGAATGTGGGCAGTGTTGCCAACTCTGCAACTTTCTTGCTAGATTTAGCAAATTTGAGACCCCTTATTAGGTTTTTTCAAAAAGATGAAATCTAGTGACTGTACTTGTTACTTAGTGATGTTTCTAGGGACAAGAGTCACTCAGAAAACGTGATGCTTGCGTAAGATGAATGGTAAAACATAGGAATGCTGAGTAAAGATGTTTAAGTTCATTTCAGCTCCTGAATGTTTGGTCATAGAAAACAGAGAAAAATTCACCTCTGCAATGCCTTTTCATTATTTTATCAAGGCATTTCTCATGGTCTCTCACTTATACAGTACATACACACAGAAAAGAGGTGAATGAAGAGGAATATTCATTTGCTTTCTCTGGGGTTTTATTATGACAGTATGCATCATTCATGCACTGTGAGAGCTGCACTGGTCGGGTCTTGAGTTGACTTGGTCTCAGTCCCTTAAAGTCCTGGTATTGTCTCAGTCTCCATACACTCTGTACTTGGTCGTGACTTGGTCTCAGCTTTGATCTCCACTACAACACTAGCAGAGATGCCTGGTGCTGCTGTAAATGACCAACTTACCTGTTTGTCTGAGTGGCCACATTATTTCTGATACACCTTGTTTAGAGAATCATAACACATGATAGAAAATCTATGATCAGTGCATTTGAATATGATCTAAGACCAATGGATGTCCAGGTAGGTGATCAGAATCAGCTTTACGGACTTTAAGGACTGAAACGCCACCGATGGGGATAAATATCTCTGGCTCAACGCCAGTCGGGCAGAACCTCTTGGATGAGAGGTGAAATGTCTTTGACCTAAAACCTAGTCCAGTTGATTTTTTTTCAGCCTACTATGACCTGGATGACTGAGAATCTGCACGGACATCTTACAGCAGTCCAACACTCTGATACAAAACAAACTCTGAGCAGATACAAAATGACAAGAAATGAATTAGATGTGCTCAGTGTGCGCCAGGATTCACCAGGCAGCGGTGAACATGCAGTCTCCCTTTGTCCTCAACCTTGGTGTAGTTGTCCTTTTGAAAACACAGCTACACTAAACACTAATGTGAAACAACAGATGCATGTAAAGTGTGTGAATGTGTGTAAAACAAAGCATCTTTTGAGAAGGCTGAATAGCCTTAGTATGGCACCTGCCACTGAGAGATAAAGAGACGAGCTGTGTGTGTGTGTGTGTGTGTGTGTGTGTGTGAGAGAGAGAGAGAGAAAGGCCCCTCCCATTCTCATCTCTACCGTAATTCTTCTTTATTGTCGTCCTTTCACCACATCTAACCTTGAGTCATCTCTGAGACAGAGAGAGGACGGGAGACCTGAGATGATAATGATGGAGGGAGCAAGGAAGGAAGGAAGGAAGGGAGTGAATGAGCGAGCAGAGATTACACAAGTCCCACCCACTCCCACTCCCCCCTCCTCCCCTGCAGCATCCTTGCCCCCTGTGTGTGTATGTGTATATACTGGGATCACAGAGCTGTCGAAACAGCAGTAAAATAGAGGCAGTGTGTAAATGTTTGTCTTTGTCCAGCCACCCGGCATGTGTGTAACGGTTCACATGCACACCTCCGTGTTGTGGGTCAGTGGGATGGATCACTGTGTGTTTTGTGTGTAACAGCAGAGACGGACTACTAATCATCTCCGGAACTGAGGATCCTCCCTCCCTCTCACATACAAGTACTACCTCTCCGCTTTCCCTGCTCGTCCTCTCTCCATCTTGTGTCGTTGAAGGATTCACTACCACCTGGATCACGGTGAAGCACGCAGCTGGTTTTGGCGCCATTTTCTACCGTTTTCACTTGAGCTGCTGGCTGAGCTACAGAAACCAGTCGTCCGTGGTTTTTTTGTTTTTGTTTTTCAGCAGTGACTCTGTGGCATTGAATCAATAACAGGCAGCTAGCGGCTTAACAGGCTCCCACTTTTTTCCCTCTTTGGTTTTGTAGTTTGTGTTTTCATCCGTCCTGAGTCAGAGGTTTACCTTTTTAAATTCAAAATCCAGTTTGTTTTTTTTTTATCTTGGTGTGGCTTTCGTGAAGATGCAAGGCACAAATTTCAGCAGCAACTGCTGAGTCTGTTTTTTGTTTTTCTTGTGGGAATTGTTTCTTTTTTATTTCTGTTTAAAGAGGAAAAGAGGAACAGTTTTACTTCATGGAGCGTCAATGATTATATGAAGATACTTTGGGAGTGTTATAATATCAAGGAAATACATTTTTGAAATAGACAACAGGCAGCAGTTTGAGCTGGCTCTCGGGACTATTTGAGAGTCTAAAAGGGTTGAAAAGTTTTAAGTACTTATATAAAAAAGGTGACCCAGGCTAGACGCATCAGTGTTGGAAAGTACTGGAGGACAAGCAGAGACAATGTTATGGTCTCCTCGACTGTCACTGTCCAACTTCCACGTGAAGCTGACGGCCAAAGGGCTTTTCCGAAACCTCCAGCTGCTGTCGGGATGCAGGAAGAGCACGGTGGTCTTCCACGCAGGTCTGGATCTGCCACTCTCCTCTGTCTCCCTCCTTTACACTACAACCATCCAGCTTTTCATCGTTTTCAACACATTCACTTTCCCTCTCACTGATTACATACACATTCAGGTCACCAGGTTCATCACAATGGTGTATCAACCTTCAAACCATCTGTCATTAGCTGCGTTTAGTCGTTTCAGTCACACTTGTCATTTTTCAGTTTTTCACCAGCATCTTCATCCATCTGTCCATCAACCCACCCACCCATCCATTTTCTGACCATCTTCTTTTTTGCCATGTGCTAAAAAATTCCTCCATACAGGCCTGAAGCCGATATCCACCACAGATACACATGGCTGGGTGGAGTTTTGGTGGGATGCTACCACACCCTAGTACCCCTCTATTAGTTATCCAATGGAAAACCCCCAAGAATCAGTTGATTTTGAAATAATGATGCTACATGTACAGTAGGTGTACCCAAAAAGCATCTATTTGTGTACCTCTTTGCCCTGCCACAATAAAATACCTCTTATATGTAGAGTGTCTACCAGTCCTCCTTTCCCATATTACTCCGTTCCTCTTTAACATCTGTCTTCCTCTTCTTCCATTTGGTTTGATGAGTGAGGTTTCCTTTGAATATAATGTAAGGATCAGCTTTCCTCACCATTTGCTTTCTCTTCATTTTTAGTTATGGAATGGGAAGCCTGACTCCAGATCAGCCGCAAAGGCCACTTCACCCTCTCACACCTCCTCCTCCTCCTCCCTCAGCCCCTCCTGCTTTCCCGCATGGCATTGGCAGCCATTGTTGCTGCTGTGTCTCCTCCACTGTGTGGGCTGTCAGTATTGTGTGTGCTGGCTACCACAGTGGCCATGGTTGTATAGGGTTACAATAGGGCCTTCAGTTGTCTTCACAACAGTGTGTACACAAGTCTGTGGAGGCTTTCTGCACGAGCGTTTCAGCAGTGGCGTGATGAATAGTTGTAGCTGTGGGCTCGTCTTAGTGTGTGATACCCACGCCTAGAGGGGCACCAACCACGTGACTCACACAGACACACGAGCCAGAAAGCCAAGGATGCATCTGGCTTGTACTTATTCAGCCATAAGAAGGATGCTCTCTGTCTGTGGAGGGCTTGTGTCTTCTGAGCAGCATGGTGGAGATTCTGTGCTCGCTGTTAAAGGTCTTTCTTCTTTTCCATTGGAGGACCTGCATTCCTCTGTGCTGCGGTGTTCCTCTGAACATGTGGGCTTTGATGCATTTTATAAAGCTACGTGAAGAAAGAGTGAGTTGTGAGACAAAGAATGTCATGGTGAATAACTCTGCTAGGGATTAGCCTGCAGTACTAACAAGACAGTGTTAGGGTAATGTTAGCACAGAATGGCCTTTGGTTCTCAGTGTTGGCATTGCTTTGGCTGCAGCACTGGTTCTGGAGTCCTAGCTGAAAACTGAATACGGCAGTGAAATACACAATATCTACACACCAGTAACGCTGCTTTAGTGTTTTTAGTGTGCACAGGGTATGTGCACACAGAGGCTTCGTAGATAACCAGAATTCAGTTGACTGAGAAAACAGAATATATAATATTCACATGTGGAACTGATTAAACCAGAAGCAGCTGTAAAAGAGCAAAGTCTCATTCAGAGCTGAAATGATCCACTAAAGACACCAGACTGTTGAACATATATGCATTTTGCTTTGTTTGCATGGAGCAACAAAGCTAACGGGAGGCGTTCCCATTTTAACTTAATGTGGGTTTGTACTTGGTGTTTCAGTTTTATTAGGCCAGTTTAGTGCATTCGTTCCTTTCATGGATTACTCACCAGTTCCTTCATCTCTGACAAATCATCTTGATTTATTTAAGCTCTAAATTGTCTGCATGGTTTTTCATGTTCAGCAGCAAATTATCTACAAATCAGCTCATGTTCGGTGGCCAGTATTTTTCTCATTTGGTTTTGCTAATATGTTTCTCCCCGTGATTCACTACGTATTGAGCTCAGCTGCGCTCGCATCCTGATGTTCCTCTCTGAGGTTGTACTGTGTGTTTTCAGTCCATCTGAGCTCAGTTGCACGTGTTTGGCTGCAGTGTGTCTCACTCTGAGCTCCACAGACCCACTTCCCCGCTGCTGCCTCCCGTCGCCCTTGAATCTAGGTTAGAACAGGCTTTGGTCACCACATCTGTGTCAGTACACACAGTGTGCAGAGACACTTGTGCACGCTGCATAGTGTTTCAGTTGAGGTTGACCAATCATGCAAACTTTAATCTGATGATTTAGTCTTTTTTTTCCTGATGTGGTGGCTGATCAGGGCGTCAGAGGCTGTGTCTGCTGGGCTGGAACATTCTCCCTGGTCTCAGCAGGGATGTACAGGAGATTTGGGCTGCAGTATTCTCTAATATTTATAAAACTAGGTAACGATGCTCTCCAGAGATGGAGATTAGGGACAGGCACATGCAGTTTAATTCTCCGCATGTGAAGATGCCTCTGATCTAGAAACCTCGTCAGAAACGAGTAACATTTGTTCTACACAGTGTCTGCATCGAAGACCAAAAACTGCTTTATGTTTACTTAAAAACAGCCAGTGGCTGAAGTTGTTCAGATGAGCTGGGCATTAATGTCACAGCGGTTGTTGCAGAGTATCCTTCTCAAACTGAGAATTTCTCATTTAAGCCTACGTTTGCTCCACATGTGGTTTGTGACTCTTCAGCTTCTCTCAGTGGGATGCAGGGGGCTGACTCACATCAAGCCCTGTTTCTGTTTTGCATCATGCTGGGTGACACTGTTATTAGACAGGTGGACAAAACGACACACAGGTTGTTGCTAGGTGACCAGGTGGTCTAGTTTGCCAGTAAATAGGTAAATTAGTAGGTAAAATACTCTTGTTTCTATGACAACAGTCATGTGGCATCAGAATCGTCACTGTACAGATGATATAACTCTGCAGTCAGGGTGCTTTGTGTGCATCAACCATGTTCGTCAGAGGACAGATGCAAGAGAAGACGTTCTCCTGGGGTGAACTTCATCCTAAACCCCTCACATAGGTGCATGTTTATCCACAGTTCTCCCTGTAGTTGTATAGGATCACAGTCAGATCACACTGAGGTGATATAGCAGAGTGTGATGAAGACGTGTTCTGGCCTTTGCACCTCTAAACATAAAACATTTATAATAAAATCATGTTATAGTTACAGGGACTAAGCGGTAGAAAATGAATGAATGAATGAATGTTATAGTTATATGGGGTTATAGTTTAGTGTTCACTAGCTTATCTAACTATTGATGAGATTACACTCATTGTGTTAGAAAACATTTGTGATCATTTTTGTCTTGTCTGAATAAACCCAGCCACCAGAGCGCACAGAAATCATCCGCATGGTGAGATGTTCACGATAATCCATCTGGTTTCTGTCCTTAATGTGACTATTAACAGTCTGGTGTACAACCAAAAATATCTTTGCTAATTCTGGGCCACTGAAAACAGCGATATCTAAAACAGTTGGCTGGTCCTGGTTCATAAAATATGGCACTGGCAGTGTATGAACTTTGTTTGAAAGTGAATGAATAAAAGAAATGAAATGAATGAATGAAACTTTAACCAAAGCTCTTGGTGGATCTAACGACAAAACTATTTGCTTTTGCTGCAGCGAGCTTCTGAGGTGAAACACTAGGCTGGTGTTGTGTCTCAGCAGCTCAGTACATCAGCCTGTTTGTTTTACGCATTAGTCCATATACAGTATCTCTTTACTTCTCAGTCAGTTTTTTTGCACATCAGCAGCACAAACTTCTATAAGTTGTAGACCAGTGTTAAACAATAAATTTAAGCTCGGGGGAAAGTGTCAAAGCCCAGATCAGTTCAGAGATCACATCACCTCTGTTGGAATAGCCCTCCTCATAAAGAGGGACTGTATGTTGATCCATTTCAGTAATCTGTATACAGCAGGTGGAGGAGACTAGGATTACTCCAGCTACCTGTGGTGCATGTGTGCATGCGTGCCAGGCTGCTTCCCTGTGTTCTGCTCTGCTGGCGCACTTCGTTTGGCCTGCAGACACACTCACAGACTAATCCAGTGCTAATCTCTGACTTGGTGGAGTTTAATTCATCCAACACCACGTGGCCGTGCAGTAAACTCCCAGTTTTCTACCTGCACTGGTTCTCTGATGGAGGATTTGGGGACTCGTGTTAATGCTTATTGAAGATGGAGACACAACACGCTTTAATCTAATTAAGTGGTGATGTCGCCCAGAGCCAGCGCTGCTTTTAGGAGGTAGGGCTTTACTCTGTGATCTGTTAATGATTATAATTTGAGTTGATCTCAGCCTGCTAGTCTGCAGACCAAACATCTACCAGGGACACCTGCTGTTCTGTTCTGTCTATTATGTAAGCATGAACATGAAGGAGCCTGATCAGGAAGCTCTGTCAGGTGAAACCGTTTGGACACAACAGCTTTGTTTTAGGGAGAAGACAACATATTTCCTGTTGTTTTACAGCAATTCAACACAAAGCCCTCACTCCCCGTACACCTGACCCCACTCCAACCCCCCCCCCCCCACTGCCTTTACTTGTAGCTGGTTTTCTGATGAATGTTCAGACGGTCCTACACAGTGATCATGAGACTGGTACGAGTAAGATGGCTGACAGGTGGTTATTTGTCTATCTGTCCATCCCTTTCCTGTTGTCGAGGCACCAAACTGCCTCCAACAGTTCATAAGCTTCCCCATGTTATTCGTGTGTTCTCAGGTCATCTTACTGTGTACTGGAAAAGGCTCTCATGACACAGCAGGATTGTCCTTTCTGTCTGCATTGTGTTTGTCATGTCATGTGCACGCTAACAGTCTGGTTTCTCTCCCAGTCTGGGCTCAGCAGCTCTGCATGACTGCCTGGCAGACTCCAGGTACACACCACCATCACCAACACTCACACAGACCATCGCACATTTCAACAAGAGACAAAGACTCCACATGAGATGTGTGGCCTTATCAGCAGCTAGCTCACGGTTATTAGACAAACATGAAGAAATGTTTTAAAACTGAACAAAAATGCAATGAAAATGACATTTTGTCGTCTCCATTCATGCAAAAATCTGTCAACAGCCAGTGTGATGTCCATACTTCCAATGGTAACTGCATTGATTCACTTATGTGTTTTACTCTCAACTGTAATTCAGCCTTGCAAGTGTAGAGTGGGTATAAAATTATCCATTAGCTTTTAATTTAAGAAAGTAAAAGCCTTAAATAAAGCAAATATGTGAATGAACATCGTTAACTTGGCATGATGTTAACTGGTTTACCTTTTAGTTATTGCACTGTCATTGGCTGGCTAGTTTTGTTGATTTAGATCCCAAGACTCAGGGTCTCTAATGTTAATCTGAAGCTAACCTCCATCCTTAACTAGTTGTGTCCTGTGTAGTGTAGCTTAACCTGACCCCAGCCTTATTCTAAGCTTTACTAGTTACCCCACTTACTCTTGGGGGTCTTGGGATCTAACATTTACTGTGTCACATAGGCCCCCTTTAACTGTGCAAGTGCAACATTAAGTGCAGAGTGGTAGGTCTTAGTGACACAGACAGCGTGGGGTCTCTTAACACACCTGCTGCTGTGGTTTATGTCTGTGCAGCAGTGTGAGCCGTACACGTGCTGGCTGAGGCTTATTATAAATCAGAGGCTGTGGTGGCGAATATATTATAAGGTGCAGCAGACTCAAATCCATTCAATCATTTACTTGCATGATGTATCAAAAAGCATGAGGGGTCTAGACGTGCTGTGAGTCAGGTTGTAAACCTGCAGCAGCTGGCACACACACTCTGTCGCTGTCCTCCCACTCGCTGCAGCCAGGCAGCATCTCCCCTTCTTTGCTGCTTGTATTAGTGGGTCACAGTTATAAAACAAGAATATACTGTAAACAAACAGAGGTCAGTGTCATGCCCTCTGTCAGCCTGGCTGGACACTGGAAAACATTCTGCAGGTCAGAGTTCAGCTTGGCCTGAATGTGTGTCGTGTGGGTTCATGAGACATGAATGTGAAGCAGATTTTGGTGCGTCGACACCTACAACCAGTCACACCACTGGTATAATCGCTCTGACACAGCTGTGCCAGCCACAGTGACGCATGACGGCAGCAGCTCAACAAAGAGGCTTCAGACACAACACCTCAGGTCTGCAGCAAGAATGTGGGGTGTGGGCTTATACGTAACCTGTACAATGACTACAGAAAAAATGAAGAATGTTAATAACAGCGTTTACAATATGACCATTGTGGCAGGATTTCACTTTTATTGTTACTGCATTTTAAATAGTCACATCAGACTGTAAACGTGACACAACAATTCATCCTGCGATGCCTTATTTGAATGACCCCCCACCCCCCCCCACCACCTTTGTGACAACAGTGCCAATTGTGATGGACGGGATTTATGCAGTTTTGTGTTTTTAGTTTTCAGGTTGTGTGTGTGTGTGTGTGTGTGTGTGTGT
>NW_018128313.1:142243-170937 GCF_001952655.1 Monopterus albus
CTATAATTAGAGACACATACTAACTTAATAATCATTTATTTTCACTGTACCTAATACCAGTGTTCTTAGCCGGTTTGTAGTCTGTTTGCAGCATTTGTAAATAAGACCTAACGGGACAAAACAGAGTTAGGTGTTTTGGGAACAAGAGTGAACTTGATGGCATTTTAAGGTACCAGTTAATATCCATCTGTCCACAATAATAAAACTTTTTAAATGATATAAAGTTGTCCACCCCTCTGAAACACACATTTATGTAACATGTTCCCATCACCAACATGTTCCACAGCTGAATTATTGATCGAAGCCTTGTGTTCTGCTAATACTGGTGTTAAATATGCATCAGATGATTCGGCAGCCGCGGCCGTAGTGTGACCTAACAAACTGGGAGTTGTTGGAACAATCTGAACCAATCAACCACATCATACACAGTCAAACACACACAGACTCCTGAGCAGGCGCTTTAGTGTCTGTCCTCAGATGCTGAATATGAGTCGCTGCCTGAGTGAGTCTGTGTTCGACAGTTTTTAATTCAGCTTCTGCTCATTTTCAGTTTGTGCTGATGATTTTTCTCATCCCCTACCTGCTCTCACACTGAAGTGCACAGCAGTCCAGTCTTTTCCATTACGCTCTTGTTCCTCACCCACATTTTCTGATAACAGCTCCGGTTGATCACACAGACAAGTTGCATGCTCTTGTGGCTGCCAGTAGGCGGCAGTATCTTTAAGGAACTGGCCTCGGAGCCTTGGTGACCAGGCCTGAGCGAGCACCAGCTCCACCTCAGAGAAGACACAGTGTTTTGAGTTCACTAAAATTAGGATTTGATTATAAATGCAACCTGGGTGCAGAATCCTTGTTAAACAGAAACAGGCGACACTCCTGCCTGGTGCTCTGCATTTGTAGGTGCAGAAATGATTAATTTAAAGTTACATTTTTTTAGACTAACTCTCGATTCAAGTATATGGCACCATGGGGTTTCAGCACATTGAGATTTTTGTGCGTGTGTTGTTAATTGACTGTTTGTTTGTTTATTTTTAGTGTCTGCATAGCAAGTGTGATTTATGGGTGAGAAGAGCCTATTAAATGTTCTTTAAGCTTCACGTGAGCTGAAGTGTCACTTCAGTTGATTTCCAGTCTGTGTCATCTGCCAAATGTATGATTGCTGACGGTGGTGGTGGTGCTGATGATTTTACTTCCCTAGACTGAAGCACAGTGAGTTTATTTCCAGTCAGAGAGCGACTCTGGATGCCGTGGAACCGAGGGACTACCAACAAATAGATTGAAAGATGAGGCAGGAGGAGACAGAAAAGATTTGTGCTGCTCTCTCACTCTAATTGCTTTGTCTCTGGTAATGCACTCCTTAATGCACACTCAGGGCCCATCACACACATACACACACACTGGCTATCATTACCACACAGTCCCATGATGCATCAGTCTCTGACTGTAACATTCAGTAGGGTGTGTTCTCATTTAACAGATAAGAGTGAATGCATGAGATGAGCGTGTATATGTTTGTGTGTGCAGGCAGGCTTTTTATGTTTTCTGTGTTTAGATATTGTGGTGGTGGAGTGGAGACCCCCCACTGTCTGACCCTGTGTGTGTGTGTTTGGCAGAGCGTATTCTTTATGTGAACTTTCATACTGTAACCGCACTGTGCCGTGTTGTTAATGGGCTGAGTGTTCTGTGTGTGCCGGTGGTGTGTGGACACCATGTTGAATGTTGTACCTGCCGCCCACACATTAAGAGGTCGTTGTTCTCTTGCAGTGGACAAAAACAAGCCTCGGGAGGCGCTAGCAAGATCTGCAACCACCAACAGCAGCTCACAGGCGGCAGCAGCTGCAGGAGGAAACAGCCAGAAGCAGCAGCAAGCTCCACCTGACCTGGTACGCACTCTTCTTAATTCACTAAGAGACCATTACTGACCAGGATGTGACTGATGACAAGAGGTATGAGGAGTGTTTTCCACACAGTCCCCATTCTTAGTTTTAATGTGTCTTTATCTGTGGTTTTGTTGCCAGAGAAGCCAACATGCTGACCCCTTCTAAAGTTGTTTTTAAGCTGGCTACATGTTGAGTGAATCTGTTGATAGGCCAACGAGTTAAAAAAAGCTTCTGTACAATAAAATATAATGGGTAGTTTACAAATTAGTCTCTTACATTGCTACAAATTGACCTTTTAACAAACAAGTTAACATTATGATTTCATAAATGGGGCTCGGTGTTTTGAAAAAATTTGTACTGAAAAGGTTTTGTGTTTTTTGTTTTTGTCTAGGTAGCAGATGTGATGAGTCCAAATGCTCCAGTGACACCAGTTCTACCAGTTCCTCTGGCTGAAAACACCATCAGTGGGTCAGGCACCACTGGAGCCTCTGCTCTTGGGTTCAAAGTAAGAACCGGGTCACGATCCAGCCCCAAAACCGGGTCCCGCATACAGAATGCCTGTAAATCTGGGGCGGCCGGGGCTGCTCCCGTGGATGGGACAGTCGCGGCTAAACAGAACCAGAGCAGAGAGCAGGTGGAGAGGAAGAACCAGGCCATCAACCAGCTGAGGAAGCTGCTCATCCAGGGCAATAAGAGAGTGGAGGCTCTGGCGACAGTCATCCAGCATGTCTTCACTGAGGTACTGCAGTTATGTCAGTGTTTACCACAGAGTGAAACTACTCACAGCTCCTGCTGTGCAGTGAAAGTTTTTTAAACGGCATTAAAACATGAAGGGGAACAAACATTTTGCATGTTTATACAGTAACTGGCATTACATCAAACACCATGGTGACAAGGCCGTGTAGTTGTGTGACAACCAGACATGAGTCGTCCACTGCTGCTTGTGGTGATAGTGAACTACCACAGTGTTGGCTGTAGGAATGACCATGCAGGAATCAGCCCAAGCTGCACTGCTTGCACATCAACCACAGTGCAAATGTGGCCTGGTAGTATTTTTTTAATGAATGACTACACAGAGTCTCCTCTTCCCAGGAGAAATGTAAATGACACCTGTAGATTGTGCATACTGATGGAAATGAGTGTTTGAATGCTGTCAGACTGTGGCCAGTGACAGCAGTGGCTGTGTGTGAACACCAGGCTGCAGTCAGCCGTCATTAATGTCTGCACTGCTGTAAGCTTATCTAGGGTGCACCCAGATACACATTCTGATTTGGGGATTGTAGCGAATCCAAGATCAATGTTTGGGTGACGCTTTAGATTTCGAGTGTGACCTGTGTCAGCTTTCAGAGCACCAAAGGGATCATACCACGTACCTGGCCAAGGCACTATGAGAGCACCCTGGTACGGCTGCAGTGTGTCTGATAGGAAAACGTTGCAGCACGTTGGGAGGATGGCTGAGAAGGTCCTCAGGGTCTCGCTCCCCTCCATCCAGGACATTAACAAGGACAGGTGCAGAAAGAAAGCCCTCTGCATTGTGAAAGCCTCCTCTCACCCTCCTAAGGACTGTTTCCTGCCATCTGGCGGCAGATATCACTCCATAGAATCGAGGACAACCAGAATGTGCAATAGTTTCTTTCCACAGTCCATAAGACTGTTGCATACAACAGTCCATATTATGTATCAGGCTTGTTTTATGTCTAATTCCTGGGCCTCCATGGCACCAGCATTGTGACTCAGTGCAGCTAATATAGCCAGCTATCATTTACTTTATTACTTGCGCACCTCGTTTTCTACAATGAAGACATTTTACACACCGTGCACTGGAAACTCAAAACCACTTACAACAAGTAACCTCTGCATACACATAACATTTAGTGCAGTTATGTGTTTACTGATGAAAGGAGCAGATGCAAAGACTGATCTCAGGATTTCTAGAACTGCAGTGAATCTCACAGTTGATATTTTTACACAGCCCTGCTTGTACAGCTGTTAGTGAGAATGTCTCGGATGCTAGCATCTCCCACCGTGCACACCCACCAATAATAGTCTGGTGAATAGGTTATAATGCAGATGCTGTAGCACCACATCACTTTAAAGACATGGTGGGTGTGTTTGTATGTAAATGCAATGTGGGCTAGTGAACCTTCAAGGAAGGCAAATGAGGGTGAAAAATCAGTTACCTGCACACCATCCTTCCCCTTAGGCAAATGAGAGCCCAGCACCCACGGCCTGTATCTAAAGCAGCAGGCAGTCAGCAGGCAGGAGTTGCTATTTGCGGTGCTGTAGCTGATATGCCTGTAGATGAGGAGTGGAGTAATGGCTGTTTTTAGCAGAAAGCACTGAGGCGGCAGGGAGAGGCTTATCCGAGTCCACACCCAGCTCATGATGCCACGGAAACATCCCGCTGCTGGGTGACACCAAGGTGCTGATAGATCTGTGAATGTGTGTGCTCTCAGTTTGTCATGCGTGTCTACTGTGTATACTAGCTGTGTGATTGCGGTTACCTACCATAAGTGCCTGTTGTCAACTATGAAGGGACAGTTCACAGCAGCTGATGTTACCCTGTTAAGGTGTGTGTGTGTGTGCCTGTATGATCTCGAGAGGTTTCTTTGACATGCTCTCTCACGTGTGACACACTTCAGTGAGGCTTGCTATGTCCCGGTCACAGTGGATACATCAAAGCATTAAGGATCTCTGAGGAAGATGTGGTGTCAGAGTGATGACTGATGCAGCCTATAAATATCCAGTGAAGTAAAAGCTGTTTTGTTTCCTTCATAAGACCATGTACAGTTTTGTTCGGCGGTAGAAGGCAGTGGATTCTGAAGGGGGCTGGGTCATCTCTAGTTGAAGGCTGGTGATTGGTTCAGGCACCAGGATGTGTCAACCACAGAACCGGACATGGAGAGGCAGCTCTATAAATATTTACTGTCTGATCAGTGGGACTAGTGAGTCGATGCTTGCAGAGTAAGACAAACACACATTACTGGAACTCCTTATAGTGCAGCCATAATAACTATCATTCAGCTGGGAGCAGTTTATCCACTGTGTACAACCCTCCATCACACCTCCTGTGTGTCACTGAGAGTGTGTAAGCCTATTTTTGGGGATGAGCTCAGCACTTTGCATAGATTTGTTATTCCGCTTCGCCTTCAGTGCGGCTGTCTGGCTGAGCTGGTCACGTCTTCATTGTGGTGGTAGTGTAGGGGCTGGGGAGCATATGGAACACATAACGCTAATGCCTTCAATGAGCAAGAGCTCAGGGTGTGTTTCTAATAGCTTTTACTCAACTTTTCAGAGTCGCTGTATGTTCTGTAGATTTCAGAACTCCATCTGAATTGTTAAACTGTACAACAAGTGTATTAGCTTGTAGCCGCCTTTCACTAGAGATGTGCTAAAGATGATGAAACTCTGTAGTATTCATGTTTGAAATAAATAAATAAATAGCTTTTTTATATATATTTGGTCAAATTTGATCCATAACTACAACTGTCTTTAACTGATTGTATGATACTACAGTACTGAGGCAACAGATAAAACTTGTGATGCCAGAGTATTATTATCTTCACTTGTGTTAACAAAGTAACTAATAAACACAGACACACACAGACACATACAAGGCGACTTGTTACTTATATGGGAACAGTACTAAGATGTGACTTGTGTTATGTTCTTGCTTTCAAGCTAATGAAAATGAAGACTCAGCACACACACCCACTTGCCATCAGTGAGTGTGTGAGACACACAGGACGGCTGTTATCTGCCCGCATTTCTCTCTCAGGGAAAGTAGCTCATTATCTGTAGAGTGACCTGTTATCAGCACGCAACCCTGCACACACAAAGAGTGTGTGTGTGTTACATAAACCTTAGCATCAACCTGATTCAGATAAATGCCCAATTTCATGCAATATTTTCCTGCAGCTTATTGTGAAAGTGTGTGATTGTAACATGTACCGGTGAGCTGAGAGGGAGCAGCCTCGTCTGCTGGGCTATCGATTAGCAGAACAGTCTGGTGGAAAGTGGGGCTGAAGGGGGATGATGGATGGGAGGGAGGGTGGGAGGGCGGTGGAGGAATGCAACAGCTGCAGTTAAAGCTTTGATTTGTGCATCAGGGATTGTATGTATGTGTGTGTGTTGTATCCAGAGCATGAATGCCTCTGCTATCTAATCTGTCCTACGCACTTGAAAGGTGACTGGTGAATATAAACACCTCCCACCGAGCTGTCTTTCCCTGAGGGTGGGAGGTGGGCGGCCTGTTTGGTTTAGTGAAAGGAGCTGCAGCTTTAGTTTTGGGAGGGTGGTGTTATCCAAGTAGTCCACTATTAAAACCCGTACTGGCTTTTCAGGACACCCTCTTAATTTTGTGCACTGTGTGAGTGTTTCATATGCTGGCAAACATAAATGGCAGCAAGCGTGTGGCTAAAATGTCATGTGTCTTTTTTAAGTTAATTAAGCAGCTTGAATTTTTATGGACACACCTGATTTTTTGGTTTTGCGTTTGCATCTCCACTTATTCTGGCAAAATGTAGATACGGTTGGGAAACCAGTCTACTCAAAGCTACATTTAAACTGACAGATCCTCTTTTCAAGTGTTAGTAGAGTTTTGTGTTTAACTTTGACAGCAAGAGAACAGAAACTTTAGCTTGTACCTGTTAGAAAGAGATGGTCCCATAAACTGTCTTTAACACTGAGCAACGTGAGTTCTTGTAATGTCAGTGTTAGACCGAGTCAAAGAAAGCTGGAAGTTGGAAAAGAGGAAAGAATTAAAAGCAGATACACCAGTTTTATGTGTAAACGACTGATAGCGAGTAAGAGAAATACAAATAAGATTAGAGACAGGAACACAAGAAGGTGGTGCAGAAATAACTTGCATTCCTCTGTCATACCATGTCCTGACAGAGGAGGGGGAGCAGATGGAGGGAGGAGGGAGGACAGGGAGCTCTGTGGTGAACAGGTAGCGAGTGGGAGGAGTGGGAGCGGCAGAGCGAGCAGCCAGTAACACACAGACAGTGAGAGAGAGAGAGAGAGAGTCCACTGGTGACAGAGGGAGGGAATCGGAGAGAGTGAGCCAGGGCTGAAGAAGCCAGAGAGGAGCACATTTGTTTGAAGTGTGAGCGCTGTGTTTGTGTTTGCGTATGAGTGCGTCTTTGTTCACCGAAACATGGGCTCCGCAGCCAGCAAAGCCCACGCAAAGCCCAGGAAGGTCCCTTTTCATCGCCGCAAGAAGAAACGCAAGGTGTGTGTGTGTGTGTTTACCGGTGTAGTTGTGTGTCTGTCAGTCACAGCTGTGCTCGGCTCTCCAGAGGAAACGGAAGGAACTTTACTGTCAGGTCACTGTACAGGAATCTGGCTGAAAGTATTTTCCACCTTCTCTGACACGCTCAGTGTATCAGCTGCTGCTTTTTAGTCCAAACTGAAAAAAAAACATGGCACTGCCTCATGTGACTCCTTAGCGCACTGTGCTATGACACTTTTGTCACTGCTTCTTCGCTTTTGCTTTGCCGGTTTTATTGTTGCTGCAAGAAACGGTGACTTTCTCCTTTTTTATTTGCTCTTTGGCTTAACAAGCCCCTCAGAGACCAGATGGACTTTATGACTGTGTGTGGAAGTAAGAGAGCAGACTCACAGGTTTTCAGTTTCCATGGTAAAGTCCACTGCTTTTGTTGTTAAGTTGCTGTTAATTTATGTGTGTGTGCTACGCAGATGTTGTGGCAGTTCATTCAGGTGGGACTAGCCAGTAGGTTTGGAGCTCAGCAGTCCACTTTGATGCACTCATCAAGTTGAAGTGTGTAGTTGTCCACTTTACACACGTGTGTGTTGTGTAGACAGTGAAAGGAGTGGTGCTGTCTTACCTATCAGTGCTGCTCTCGCTGTGGGGCTGGGCTCTCAGGATGGTATTTGTTCATCCTTAACTGGAGTTTTGAAGTTTTACCTGCCCAGTGAAGTCTTTCTCTGCTTGTTAGTTCAGTCACTGCTGTAGCTGCGAGACTGGATGTTTGCAGCCACGCTACTGTGTTGACTGGCTCAGCCTCTGTTCACCAGGAGCCACTGGTTGTTGTACTGTCACAGCCCTCCAGCTGCAGCTGACCTTTACAAAACTTCCCTATGAATCCGGTGACTGTTACAACAGCAGACGTCTGTCAGGCTGTAGCTGAAACAGTCCACTGTTTACTGCCGTATGTCGTCCACTACATGGTGCGGTGCCTTTTCATATTGATGTCCAAAACCTGCACTTTGTGTAGTGGACTGACATGACCCCACACTGGCCACTGACTGAGAGCTAACTACCACAGTGACAATGGGAGGAAAACGTTTAAAATGAGTCTCCTCTTTTGTGCAGCGAGAGGAGGCCTTGAAGCAGAAGAAGGAGCTGTCGCTGGAGCTTGCACACCTCCGAGATGAGCTGGGTAAGGAGTTTCCACACGCTCTCATGCTACCGAGCGCCTGCTCGTACCCCTGCACATTCTTTCTCTTTTGTTTGTACATGACACACATGCAAAGCTTATCAAGGACAGGTCAACTGCCATTCAAAACCTGGTGTTGTTCGCGCTGTAATGCTGGTGCAGCTGCTGCTCATTCAGAAATGGCCCAGAGCCTCCACACACGCTGTAACCTATCAACATGTCTGTCATCAGCACAGCGTACCTGTGTGCACGAGGACTAACACCGACAGGTTGTTAGGAATTGAATTTTGATACAGTATGTTGAATTAATCACTGTAAAGTTAAACAACCAAAAGCAGTGACAGCTCGTAGCAGTTTCCACATTTCATTTGGCAACGTCTGAGCCACCTGGTTAGACTGGAAGGAAATCTGGTTGCATTGCTTTAAAGCACAAAGCAGAAACAGTAGCTCTATGGCCCAAAACAGTACATTGACAGTTTGTCAGACTGAAATAGTTTCACTGTTTAAATAATTTATATTTCCACTGGTGTTCGTGTCAACGGTGGCGTTCTCTTAACCCCACACACTGAGCCACTGCTTTTCAGAAACATCTCAACTACTTAACTGAACGTCCAACATAATTGCAGCAGATGAGTCTGACAAGAATAACAAGAGATGATCCACCCAGTGACACCATAGAGAAATGTTGAGAAAATGATTAGGAAGCAGTTTCTGTGTCTACTGTTCATGTGTGTGTGTGTTGGAGGTGTGTTAGTATGCGCCCTCTGGCAGACTGCCAGTAAACTGTCAATGAGACAAATCATTGGTTAAAAACAAAGTATTTCTGAAGAAAAGAGGAAGAAGACCTCCAGGGCAGAGCAAGTACATGTGATGATTTCTCTATGGGTTATGTCCATCTGCTCCCAAAGTGATGACAGCCCACCACCTCAGCACACACCCTTCAACAGGAGCACAACTTCACATACGTGTTCCTGAGATGCAGGTTGTTTATTGGAGGATTTGTGATGTACCAACATTTAGATCACAATATCTGAATGAATGGAAAAACATGACACTTTATATTGGTATGCATGTCTTTGGTGAGCTGGGAGTGTGTGTCGGCGCAGTAGCAGTTCAGCCTGTTTGGCTGATGCCATTAGAAGAGATCACACACACACACACAGCAGTATATTGAAAATAACCCTGCCTGTAATTTAAGTATATCAGAGTATGTGAGAACACACACAGACACACACACTTGCTCTGAATACCATCTTAAATTGGGCTTCCATATATACACCATCACGCTGCACATGCCCAGGCTCCACACACGCACACACACACTCAGAAACACACAACAGAAGAGCACATCTGTGGAAGAAAACCCAGCACGGACAGTAAAACAGCCCCTCTGTCCACTGTCCGTCTGTCCACCACGTTGTGCAGCAGTGACTATGACCTTTTCTTTTCTGCACGTTTGACCTTTGGCTTAACTCTTCACACACAGAGCTGAGGAATGTCAGCAACATACAGACTCCTGCTGTCACTCCACACACACACACAGAGCTCAAACTGCACAGGAGCAGCCTGTCCCTGTCTCACTGGGTAATGTCTGCTGGTTTAATGGTTTTCTTGTGAAGTTCAAGAGCATAGAATTAGTGTAACATAACTGTTAGGATCAGCTCGGGGCTTCCTCTGCTGCCACACCAGGCTCACTTCTCCTGACAAGTTTGTTTTGCATGGAAATCTAGTGTTTCAGAAAAGGTGTGTGGGACAGGTTTCTGCTGAGTCAACAGCAGGCGGGCATCTTATTTGATCAGTATTAACATAAGTAGAAACTGTTCATGCCTGAGGCACTGTAAACCTAAACCTGTCCTCTGGATGTTTGCTGAATGTGATGTTCTGTCAACAGGAGGGATAAAGTCAAGAAAACTTGAGATTACATAAAGCAAAAACCTCTGTGTCTGCAGGCAACAATACAGTTCAGCCTGTGGCTTGAAGACGACTGGCTTTGTTCCGAGTCAGGCTCGTTCCCTTCATTTTAATCAGTTCCTTGTTCCTCCGGCTTTCCTGCATTCACACACTTATGTTTTCAGTTCTGAATCAGAAGCAGGCTCTGTCATACTGGACAGAAGAAGGGCGTTCTCTCCTGAGGTTACGTCATTGTGTTACGCTGCCACCTGCCAAGCGCCTGCTGCGCCTCGCTCTCACACACACATCGGCTGAAATGTCCTCACAGCAGTGGTTTCAAATTGAAATTTCTCCACATGACTATTGAAAGACATGTACACACACTCACACCCACACACAGTTGTGTTTAAGTTGCACTCAGCTGTCATCAGCTTTGTGTCCCCTCACGGTGACAGATGTGCACACTTCTAGGGCCCCATTCAAAAGGAAACAGCACCTGTCCCACCAGTTGTTGCCACATGGTTTTAGAAGTTAGAATATTATTATTACAGGCGGAGTCACCGTGCTCATCCAGGGTGGTTTTTGGCCACATGTACCCGTCCAGCGGTAGCATCTTTATGCCCCTGGTGGATGATTGGCTGTGCTGTTCCATGCTAACAGCAAAGACATGCTCACACACTGTTTCACAGTGTGTGAGCCAGAGCCAGCTAGCCCAGGTGCTCCAGTTTTCTCTTTACCTGGACATTTTCCCAAATACTTCAGACTGGAAATATTTCAATACTGAAGTCAAAATGATATGTGATGCTGGGGAGAGATGTAGGGGAGTGTGTGTGTGCTTGTGAAGGTTGAAATGAGTCACAACAGGCATGAGTCCTGCTGCATACTTCAGAGCTGACTTGCAGATGTTTCATGGGTTGGATCGCAGCTCTACCGTAAGAGTTATTAAACTGGAATGTGGTTGTCAAAGAATGTCAAGGAACACACACACACAGAAAATCTGTTCCTCATTACCTGTCAAGACACAGACCGCGTGAAGCGTCTTATCTCAGTACAGTCTGGACTGACACATGATGATTGTGTGTTAGACACAGTGATCGAGAGTAAAACTGTAAACAGTCAACACAATAGTTCAGTTACATCAAGTGTCTGCTCCCCTCACGTCTGCACACACAGAGGTTTCTAACTGAGATCAGACTTTGTGTCCTAAACAGCTGATTCCTGACCTATTCAACCAGTCAAAACCAAGAGAAGTCAAACCATGTGGACTAGGTGGACTCAGTCATCCTAGATTTTGTCTTCTCATTGAAACATGAAACAATGTTTATTTCATTAGATGATGTCATAATTAAGAAAATGGCACGTGTTCCAAGAGAGTAGGGCTGTCGAAGCTCATGTGCACAGGTGTTGTTTCCCCACTTGGTTCTTGTAAAAATTTCACAAAGGTTTTGTAGATTTTATTGTTTAATAAAGGTTCACCACACATTTCAGAAGTACCGGTGATTACTAAACTAGATGTTTGAGTTTTTGCACCGACATGCAAACTAACATGTCCTCCTGCTCTTCTCGCCTCCGTCCAGTCACGTCGTCGCAGTGCTGCGAGCGTCTACAGAAAGAGAAGGAAGAGGTGCGCTTCAGCTTGGAGGAGGCTTTGAAGAGGCTGCAGGATGAGCACAAGGAGGAGCTGGTGCAGCTGGAGGACAGGTGCGGCAGTCATGTCTGCTGATGGGACTAGAACTCCTCAGTGTTTGATTTGATTTGATTTGATTTATTCTTTCAAGCATGTAAAGACAGTTGATATGTCAACACACATAATTTTACACATATCCAACAAATGCTAATCCAATATCAATTTGCTTATTATACCTAGTACATGCTTGAATGGAGTAGGAAGAAGAAGAGAGAATTTATCATCAACTATGACACCTAGAAATTTGATTTCATATACTTGTTCTATATTAGCTCCCCCAATTTTCAATTGAAGTTCATTATCTAGTCTACGATTCCCAAATACCATAAATTTAGTTTTATCCAAATTCAGAGATAGTATATTACTGTCACACCATTTCTTTATCTTCTCAAGTTCCTGTGAAACCCGTCCAGAGAGTTGCTGTAGGTTTTCACCCGATGCCCATATGGTAGTGTCATCAGCAAACAAAACCACTTTCACTAAATCAGAAACCTTGCATATATCATTAATGTATAGTATAAATAATTTAGGTCCCAAAACAGAACCCTGAACAGCTGTTTGGAAATGATTGTTTGCACTGATGAAACTGTTTTCTGAATGCAATTTGTGTGTGTGTGTGTGTGTGTTAGACTGAGGAGTTTCTACCAGACAGAGTGGGACAAAGTCCATCAGACGTACCAGGAGGAGGCTGACAAATGCCGCATGTTGATGGAACAGCAGGTCAGAGCACACACAAGCACAGACACACTCACACACTCTTTTAACAAAGTAATGTCACCATCCTGTTGTGTGTAACACGTAGTGGCCTGTTGGGTAAAAGGTTCTTCAGCATGCATCTCTCCAATAGAGCCAGGATTGAACTTGAAAAGCGGCGAATATGGCACTCCCTCCCACAATGCAACATGGCCTGCAACACATGGAATTGATGATTGACTCCCTGCCTGACGGGGTGCAGGACAGCTGTACCTGCTGTCCATGTGTTTGCTCTGTGTTTGGCTGCTCAGCTCTCTGAAGGATGGACATTACTGTCTTTGAGTTATTTTTAAGTCCACCGTCAGAGACAGCGTCCCGCCCTCCTCAGCCTGCGCTCTGACTGGGTCCCAGGAGCTCAGGGTGCCTCACACCACTGGTTTAGCGCCTCCTGCTCTGCACCTGTGTGGAGTCTCGGTGTCTCACACTGATTGGATTCAGTGCATACCTCGCATCTTATCACAGAAAATCTCTACCAGTGATTTATGGCTGTTGCCATGGTGATGTGTCTGATGCAGCTCATTGCTGTTAACCACGCTGCAGCATGAACACGAGTGTAAGGCTCAAATAACACGATGATCCGCAGTTACATGTTGAGCTGACAACACGATCAGATACTTTCCACACTTTTCATGCATGCTAGAAGCTGGAACCAGTTCACATGACACTTTAATGTGCCTGTCTCCACTGTCTGCACTGTGTGCGTGTGTCTGCTGCAGGGGCGCCTCCCGCTGTCCCACAGAGACTTCGAGTCAACAGTCTGTGTAGTGTAACAGGAATGACAGTGCTTTTTCTAACATGTAGTAGCCAGATAGCAGAAGCTCAGACTAGCAGTACCACTGGTGCCATGGCGTCAGCGTGTCGTGCTCCCCGGGTGTGATTTGGCTTCACACCGCAGTGATTCCTCTGCTCTCTTCAGGTGGAGGCGCTGAGGAGCCGACAGGAAGCAGAGAGGAAGAGCCAGGAAGCGAGTCACAGCCAGAAGATGGAGTCTCTCAAGCAGCAGTATGAGAGCTCCATACAAGGTGTGTGCAGAACCACTTTTACAGCTCAGTATTAGAAATCTGTTCACAGCTGAACGCTGAGCTCCACACAACTTCCCTCACGCCATGGATTAAAGTGATCCACAGTTTGTGTGACCTCATGTGGTTGCCTCATGTTACTGTGTGTGTATGTTTGTGCATGTCAGAGCTGAAGACCATCCAGCAGACAGAACTGGAGAGCCTGGAGAAAACACTGAAGGAGACTGAAACTTCTCTCTCAGTAAGACTCGTCTATAAGTTTTCATTTTGAAACTTAAATTTCCGGTAAATAGAACCCTACTGTTCTTGATGCAGTGTGTACGGTACAGTGCAGTGAGTATTAACAATGTGTAAAATGTGCGTCTGCATTTGAAACGACCTGTGCCTAAGCAGTGAGTGTGCTGTATGCATGTAGCTGACACGAGCAGCCGGTCTCTCTCTCCATGGAGACTTACAGTGCAGCAGTCAAACCAGAGATGTTTCCAGTTTGGTTTCGAAAGATGCTTCCTTGCTACCCACCAACAAGAAAAATCCTAAATCCTATTTCTATGACAATATGTCTGGTTTGTTTGGCAAGTGTTTCCAGGGAAGTGGTGAAATAAGTGTCTGTACATCCTAGATCTGCACCGTGCAGTGTGTTTGCTGATAAATCCCTCTTCACTCAAAAGTTAACCTGCTGCTGTTTTTGTGTGTGGGTGTGTCTGTGGCGTCTGTGGGCCGAGGCTCGGTGTTCACTCATCAGTGACATGTGTTTGTGTCCTTCTCTGTCTGCACATCTCTGCTTCTTACCAGGAAAAGATCTCTGAGCTGTCAGCAGAGAAGCAGGCTCTGAACGAGCAGCTGCAAGCAGAGGAGGAGAAGAGGAAGCGGATCCTCTCTGACAAGAACCTGGTAAGGCATGATGCATAGAGACGTTTGGAGGTGGGGTGGACGCCGGTGAAGTTCATAAAGGGAGATCAGCTAAGTGGAACATATGCGGTGTTGTGTACATGGTACACAGAATGACAGGCAGACAGGACACTGTCCCATTAGATTCCTCCCTTAGCTGACAAACACCGGCACATTCCTTCTTACCTATAGTGACTTGTAATGTGCGTTGTTGATCAGTGTGCCTGTCACCAAAGCTATTTGTTGGTTTGTCTGTGCAGAAGGACTCCCACACAGTGTACCTGGAGCAGGAGCTGGACAGTCTGAAGGTGGTGCTGGAGATCAAGAACACCCAGCTGCACCAGAAGGAGAAGAAGCTCATGGAGATGGACAAACTGGTGGGCATCAGCCTGTCTTTGTGTTACCAGCTAGGAGAAGAAGTAGCCCACACTGGTTGAAACGCTTTCTCACAAGTGTAACTTTTGGAGAAAAAGTTGTTACTTATCAACTTTTGTACATTGTTTCAACATAAACATAGTCAGACTGGAGGAGTGTGAATTATGAGCCCAAAACGTGCAGGACAGACATTTTGACCTTACTCTGGTGAATTTGGTTTATGCATGTAGGAGCTTCCATTGAACCAAATGTAGGTGTGAATGTGTGCGTTTGTGTTGCAGGTGGAGGTTAATGTGAAACTGGAGGAGTGTGTGAAGAAGCTCCAACAGGAGAACGAGGACTACAAGGCCAGAATGGACAAACACGCTGCTCTCTCCAAGTACGTACTGCCTGACAGACAGAAAACTGGGAGCACACTGCTTTGTAGGGACCGGAGGCCGGGCCCCACCACTAATTTGTCAAATTTTACAAAAATGACGAGGTGTAAGGTCAGAGCAAGTGTTGGCTTTGGCTAAGGTTAGAGCAAGTCTCCTGGAAATGAATGTAAGTCTATGTAGGGACCCTGTAGGTGACGACCACAGTCTGTGTGTGTGTGTGTGTGAGGTGAGGGAGTGACTCATCTCTCTGCAGAGGCATCAGTTCTGCCATCTCTTCTCAGCAGGATTTTTCAGTCTACCTGCCTCCTGTATTTTCTCCATGTCTCTCAGTTACTCCATGATCTGTCTGCATCAGACAAAGCTCTAGGATAAGTTTGCCCAGAAGACCAGGTGGGATAAAGCTGAACCCTCTGGGACAACTCAGTGACTGCAAACTAGTTCATGTCAGTGTACGACTCAGTGAAACACATTTAAATTGTTAAGCTTCATATGAAATAAGTGCCTCATTCCTGTCATGTACACTGGCTTCAAAAGCATTTAGACTCCTTCACTTTTTGCACACTTTGTGTTGGAGATTTAATTTTAAATGGATGAAATTCTGGGTCTCCACTTTATAACCCACAGTGACAAAATGAAAACACATTTAGATGTTTTTGCTATTGAAATGCCATTCAAATGAAATATTATTTATTCAAGTAAAGACAGTGAGATACAGCTCATGGCTTTTTTGTGGATTTCTCCTAACATTTGCCTTTCCTTTAACTCGTCATATCTGAGACAGAACAGTATACTTAGCCTCAGACCGGAGCAATGCAGTGATCCCAACACCAGCCACATGAAGGAAGTGTTTTCTGTGCAAGGAAAATATCTTTAAACTGATAAATAATGTGAAAAAGAATCACCTGAGCCCGTGTATCATGTGTATTGTTCTGTGATTAGTGTGTCATCTGACCAGTGGAGACATGGCCAGCCTCTAGCTTTAGCCTTAGGTGGTGCAGAACTGACCAGTATGGAGTGGCTTTGAAAATCCAGCCTTTATACCCTGTCTGCTGTGACTCTGGTAGCCAGGTAGCATGTGCCTTCCTGCAGCCTATTACAGCTCTCTGTCTCCCCCTGCAGGCAGCTCTCCAATGAACAGGCCATACTTCAGCAGACGCTGCAAAAAGAGTCCAAGGTCAACAAGCGTCTGTCCATGGAGAATGAGGAGCTCCTGTGGAAGCTGAACAATGGCGACCTGCTGGCGAGTCCCCGCCGTCTCTCCCCCACCTCCCCCTACAGCTCACCGAGGAACTCTGCCTCCTTCCCCTCTGCTGCACCCTTATCGCCTAGATAACCCCACACAACATTAACCCCGTCCTCTTCTCTGAGCAAGGGTGGCGGTCGTTCCAAATGCAGAGAGAGACTGCAAACACAGCAGTGGAATAAACTGCATTAAAAATGTTTATTTTGAAAGCGAAAGCCGCTGCAGAGGCACCAATGCACTTCAGCCAGCATGGGACTGGCTTCGCTCCTTCAGTCTCTAAACTCCTGGTTCCAACCATCCTTTCTTCTTTTCTCTGAAGAAAACTGAATAGGTGGCACACCTCAGGGTCTGTACATAGCGCCTCGCTCTGGTTATGACTACCTTTACCTTTTTGTTTTCTTTAGTTATGTTGTACAGCTGAAGATCTTTTTATGCCCCTCTTTCTCAAGAGATGGGCGAGGAAACACCTTGACTTTGTGGTGGATGCAGGTTTGTGGAAACGGGCTCAGAGTTGTTTGGGAAATCATGAATAAAAACATAAACTCAACTTGTGTTTTCTTTCGATGCACGTGCCACATATGCAGCCGTGCAGAGGTTGTTTTGTGTTTTGTCAGATCATAAAATGACGGGTACTTCCTGGTGGATTTGCATGAACTGTTTTGCCTTTTCCCTTCATTCAACACTTTTCTTTCCCAAAGAGCGAAGCTCAATCACTGGTCCTCGTTGGACCTCTGGAAGAAGTGAAGAATTTCATGTCCTCCTTTGGACAAACAGGATCTAATGCTCTGTGTATCTGAGAGACTGACCTTGTGTTATTGACACCGATGTTTGTTCCTCCATGCAAGCTCCTCACAACCTCTACCTTAATCTACTATGTGGAATGTAATCACCCTTGGATGTTAAATCTGAACAAGGCAGTTCAGACACACACGCAGAGCCAAACATGCAGTTTATTTAACAAGGAGGGTGCTGGCCAGAGCAGTATTTACCCTCCTTCCATGTACTCTTTTCCTTAAATCTCCCTTAAGGAGATAAAATTCCCCAGCCTTCTTTTATCACCACCTTGTGCCCAAGCAGAAACAAAGCAAAGCTGGAGCAGTGACTGGCAAGTTAATATCTGTCTTTGCTTTGGGTCATGTATAGAATCACCCATCAGCACTCATTTCCACAGAGAAACCTCTACCTGACAGACACTGGCCTCTGTTTTACTGAATCCAAAAACGATCACTATGTTTATCTGTTTGTTCTGGAACGCCTCAGATGTACCTAAATTGCCTCAGTGTACCATGTTCAGTTTTATTTTGGATGCAGAATAAATACAATATGACATATGATTAAAGCAGTATTGTTTTATTTCAAATAATAAAATGAATGCAGTGGTATGTATTTTTGAAAAATTCAAAAAGCAGGAAAACAGGAAAGTGCTAAGTGAGATGTCACTGACTTAAAGGCCTGTTGATCTTGTAATGATCGGGAATCAAGTCAAATATGAGAAAAAAGAAAATAAAAGAAAAGCTTTTCATCTCGATTAAGGAAAGACAAGTTACTTCCACACCTGCTTTCAGCCTGTCGGCCATGAGGAGGGCCGGTAACACCTGTGATGAGGAAGTGGTGAAGGAACATATAAACACAGATGAAACGTCTGGCCGCTGGTAGTTGTTGTAAATGGTGTATTGTTATTCTGAACATGTCCCCTTGTTTTTCTCTGTCCATTAACACATACAGTATTCCTATTCACTAAATAAAGTACCAAAGAAAGAGTAACACTGAAGTATCTGTCCATGTTACTGTACCTTCTACCAGCTGAACAACTGTGACATACTGTGAATAGAAGAACATGTACTTTAGGACCTGTGGTGGCCTAAAGGCTAGAGAAATGAGCCTATGATCAGAAGGTTGCCAGTTCAATCCCTGGGCCAGCAGGATCAAAAATGATTAACCCCCACCTGCTCAGTGATCAGTCTGTGGTTCTCCTGGGCTGCTTCCAGATGTAAATGTGATCAGGGTGTTTCTACAGAGAAGAGAGAGGTGGCCTCTCAGAGAACTAACTTTGACCCCACCTGACAGTAAGCCTGGACTGGTCCATTTCTGCTCTGACAGAGAGATGGATCGTGATGAGCCAGGGCATTCTCTGCATTTCCTGTGCACTCTCCCAAATGTAGCTGTACTAATCGTGGGGGCTGGAGCTAATCCCATCTGACACTGGGCAAGAGGTGCTGTACACCCTGGGCTGACACACAGACCGCTCACACCTACAGACAACTAACTACAGGCTCCATCTAATGGTCAGAGTAAATAGTCCACTGACAATAACTTCACCTAGTTATTGTCAGGGAAGGCACAATGTTTCAGTTATGAATGTGTGTTTTAATTTGAGATTTCATATTCTCCAACATCAACAGCTCCACTAATCGTGTAAATACTGTATGTTGCATTTGTGCTCAGTGTTGTTAATGTGCCTCTATTTGTACATGTTTAAAATTCTTTATTGTTACTTTGTTGTTTTTATGGTGCCTGAGGAAAACAGAGAGAGGGAAATAAAATTTATGAAGACATCAATATGAAGCATGGCGATCCTTTGAATCAAACTAGAACCTAACCAGTGCAGCTACAGTGAAAACGTGTCTCTAACATGGCCGACGATTGAATTAAGCAGTGAAGACAGGCCTTCAACAGGCCTGTTAGGTTGGACTATGCTAACATTACCTCTATAGTTTATGGACATTGTGAAAGTAAAAGACATCCTGTTTATTAAGGTGAAAAGTAACGAGGTTGCTGCTATAGTTTAAACCCTACTTAACTGGTGTCATTGGTATGTATTCTAATGGTGTTCTGATGTGATATCTCAATTGCATAGTCAAGGGAGCACATTGAGAGGTTCAATTGAGATTGAATGTTTGAGTTAAGAGTAAGCACCTGGATCACTAACAGTTACATAGCTGTTAAGGTTATATGAACAAAGAATATTATGCCTTTCTAAAACATGTACAATGTCAGTTCATGCAGAAAACTCACAGGGTGATGTAAACAGTGAACAAATTGAGTTTCTCTAAGTAGAACTGGTTAATGTCCTGATGCATGTGGGATGGACCCCAAATGCAGACACAGGGAACAGGAGGGTAGAAATAACAGAAAGGAGGTTACTGGATGAGATAAACTATGATGGGTGGTGAGGAGGTCGAGCAAGTAAACCTGCTGTCAAAAATTACTCATCTGTTTTGTGTGATTAAAGAGATGAGAAGCTGCCCTGGAAGCATTACCAGCCTTGCTAGTCGGACTTACTAGGGTGCGGAGCTCAGACATCCAGAAGGGACTCAGAGTAGAACCTCTGCTCCTTCACATCAAAAGGAACCAGCTGAGGTGGTTCGGGCATCTTATCGGGATGCCTCCAGGGGGCCTCCCTTTGGAGGTCTTCTGGCCATGTCCATCTGGTAGGAGACCCCAGGACAGACCCAGAACACACTGGAGAGATTCTACATCTCACCTGGTCTGGGAAGGCCTCGGAATCCCCCCAGAGGAGCTGGGAGGGGGACATCTGGACTACCTTACTGCACCTACTACCACTGTGAGCCGACCCCGGATAAAGGCTAGAAAATGGATGGATGGATGAAAAAAAATCAATAAAATAAATAATAGTCAATCGGGAAATACAGTATCTTTGAATTTGGCTATTTCTGCATTTCTACAAATTCATTCATTTATTTTCACTCGTCTATTTTGGTTAAATGTCAGCACTTATTCATCCATCCCTCCGTTATCTATACCGCTTATCCTGAAGAGGGTCGTGGGAACTGGAGCAAGAGGCGGGTACACTTTGGACAGGTCACCAGTCTATCAGGGCCACTTATTTCAGAAAGTATTTTATTTATTTATCCTTTATTTGTTTAATAAAATGAGTATGAATTAAATATTCATTTGTGTTTTATAGTTCCAGGTAGTCTACGGACTCCTCAAGTGCTGTAATTTTCCGTCCCCCACATTATATGAGCTGTCCTGGCCGTACAGTCAGACAAATGTTACAGCAAAATATCAGCATGGTATTTATATTCGTACATGTTTTCACAAAGTACACAAAGCACTGGAATACACGAGTTTACTGGTAATGTTTAACACTAGAGGTATATCAGACGAGATCGCTTTTATTTATGTAAAAAAAAGTGGAACTTAACTGGGCTGAGAACTGAGTACAAAACTGCGACTCCGGTGGGACTCGAACCCACAACCTTTGAATCACTCCTCAAGTGCTTGACTAGAAGTCCAATGCGCTATCCATTGCGCCACGGAGCCACCTGTTGAACAACCCAAACGAAAAGATAATAAACTCCATCCGTATCACTTTCTCATAACGGTTTCTTTTGTTTAATGTTGCGTTACTAAAAGACATTTTGTCTTGCTAATACCGCGACAGCACTCTACAGAAAAATATGGGAACGACTACACTGAGTTAGCAACAGTCACGGAACTGATGAAGGAACCACATCCGAGCTGTCTTCGTGAGCCTCGTTTTGTTCTGGGCTGCTAATGTTGCATTTTGCATGGAATCCACACCTGGATGCCGACTATTGTAGCCCAAAGTGACTTAGCGCTCTTTATTGCAGAGGCCGCTGCAGGGAGAGGCGCAGCAGATCGTCCCCCTGGCTGGACCGCTCTCCCCCTGGCTGGGCCGCGCTCCCCCTCACCCCTGGAGCCGTTCAACGCTACATGGGAGGAATCGTTGTCAAAGACGCTGATGTGTTGTTGTAACGAACAGCTGAACTGCGTTGCTTATTCTCCAGTCCTTCCTTTAGAAGATATACAGAATAGTTTTGCAGTGTATTCCAGCGCTGCAGCAGCACAGCACACAAACCCGATGACTTCCGGTTTGTGCAAGCCTTCACAATAAAAGGGCGAGCGTGTGAGATCTGTCACGCTGAATCAGGCCTCATGTAAAGTGAAATACAGTTTCTATTCACTGTAGGTAGAGGTTACACCCGCACATAGAGCAGCGTGCCTTCAAACGATTCCCGTGTTGCAGTAGTAAGGGCCCATCTTCTAATTCACAAGCTCTTCAAAATCAGGCACTTAATACAGACAACACAGATTAGTAGTACAGATTTGTGGCTTTATTCGTCTGAAGAATACCACAACCTGATGCCATATTGTGACAATGCGTTTAGAAATTCACCCTATTCATAGCTTTCTTTCCAGGTTCACAATAACAAGTGAGAATATTGATCACTACCAACTATTTCAGATTTCTGGTAAACCTAAAATCTATCCTTGAGAATTAAAAAAAAAGAAAAACTTTAAAATGTGTATTCACAGGTGGCATTTCTCCTATACTAACCATTTGAGTGCATTATTGGCTAATTCTAACCATGGTACATTTTGAATTAAAATGGCCCCATGGGATCACCAAATGAAACCATGACTGATCCTTTAACTGACCATCCTGACAGATTCCATGTATTATAAATATGTGGAGAACCTTTCAAAGCTTTCAAAGTTTTACACGTTTTTGATTCCATGTGAAATTGGACTGAAAAGTTCAAAATGTTGAGGTTGTGTAGAAAGAAGGGCAAAAAAAGAGGAGTCCATTTATTGTATATAATAGAAATACTTTTTAATTTGAAGGTTCAAGCATGTCATAAACAAGATATTTAAAAATGCAGATTTAATTTTTATTGTCACTCAGACTGTCTCTCATTCTCTCTCACACACCAGACTAAACACAGAAAAACAAAGTGACTAGAGATTCTGCTGGATTAAAACGATCCATCATAGATTCACCTCAAGATCACACACACACACACACACACACACACACACATTGTGCACACACATACAAGACTAAAACAAGGAAAAACAGTGACTGAAGATTCTGCTGGATTAAAATGATCCATCGTGGATTCACCTCAAGAGCACGCGCAGACACCATTCACTTTTCTGACACAAAGAGAAAGTTCTGCATCGAATGTGGAGGGTGGGGGGGTGTGTGATGGTGATGTCTGTAGTAACTTCTACCTGGACAAAGCAGAGATCCTGAGAAAGGCCAAAAAAAAGTATTAGTACACCTAAAGTTGGTGCAACAGTGACAGAACATGTCCATGTGAGCAGATGTGATTTATCCCAGTGGATTACTGTGACATCAACTGAATAAAAAAAACATACCACAAATAAACCTGATGTGCTTCAAAGCTTTTTAAAGGAGTAACACGGTGAATGCTGTTTTCAGTACAATCCTGTTTTCTTTCTACTGACTTGTCCAGCCACAGCTGTGTGTGCATGATGGCATAACTCACTGTAGCTTGTCCTGTAACTGCACGAGGCTTTGTCGATCGACGTAGCGGGAGAAGAGGGAGAGCAGGTTGGGAGGGGTGAAGAGGGGAGGAGAGAGGGACGAAGAGGGAACGGTGAGCAGCTCCCTCGTCACCGAAAACACTAACTCGGTCCTGAACACAGAGACGGGGTCAAGGCAGGTTAATGGAGAGCAAAGGGAACAAAGCCATTATAGGGTGTGTTAAGTTGGCACATGGAAGTAGGTGACACCAAACAGCCTACCATCGATTGTCGTCCATGAGTTGACAATTAGGGTCGGAGCTCTGCATCCTCTCTCCCTCACTCAGGATCAGATACAACAGTGTCACACCAAACTAGACAGAAACAGAGTGGTGTGTGATGTGCTTTGTTAAAGTGCAAGGTTCTCCTTGTTCTATGTTTTTCTCATTGTCAGCGACTCTCAAATAAAGACCAAAACCATTTATGTTTTTCTGTATTAATACTTTTTCACTCAATACCAAGTCCACTGGGCTCCTAATAAAAACATCGATTATCCTAACGAGGTTCATGGGGCCAACAGAGCAGCCCCGGCTGACATTGGGTGAGAGGCGGGGTACACCCCTGGACAGGTCGCCAGTCTACCACAGGGCTGACAAGTAGACAACTCCCACACTCACTCCTATGCCAATTAACCTACACTGCACATCTTTGGACTACGGGAGGAAGCCGGAGAGAACCCACACAGGCCCTGGGAGAGAACATGCAAACTCCGCAGAGAAAGGCACCGTGTCGGCCGGGCTTGAACCTGGAACCTTCTGGCTGTGAGGTGACAACTAATAAAAACAAATCTTTAAAAAAGTGTTCATACTGTATATTTTTTCCTTTTAAGACCACTTTCCTAAAGCAGATGGACACTGTCAAGCAGAGTAAATGATGCGTTTGTTGGGGACTATTTTCAGGTGCAGATTAATACACAAGTGGTGCACTAAACAGCGTTTATGACAGCAGGATACCATATCCAGGATGGAGATAAACAACAGGGATGCGTGTTTATGCTAATTAAGGGACATGTCACTCAGTAATAGTGTGGCTCACTAATGCATTTTGAATAGTTTATAGGTGACAGTGCAGCTCTATGGCACAGAATAATGAGCTGTGTGAAGGAGTGGATAGTTTCACTCTCTTTAATGCAATATATAATCAACAAGGAAGGCGCAGAACATCATCAGCATCAACCTTTCACATCACATAAGCATCGGTCTTAGTTAAAAGTCTGTGGTGAGTGCAGGCAACTTTGTCACTGGACTCCAGTACAGTATAGGCATCAGTTCACTGTAGCTCCATTTGGTTAAACCAGTAATTGGTTTGAAGCAAGACTATTATTAATTCAACATATATATATATATATCAGACCAAAGGATCATCTTTCTTCATTGCTCTTAACAAATTATGATGTCTTGCATCACTCTGCAAGGTTCTCTCTCTCTGTGTGTGTGTGTGTGTGTGTGTGTACCTTGTTGTGCAGTACTTTGGCCAGTTGGCCCTCGTTGCCTTGCAGCTCCTGGAGCAAGTCTGTGAGTGTGGAGCTCGACAACGACTGGATCACTGCAGACACTGGCTCCACTAACCAGCACAGCACCTGAACCAGAGAGCACAGACAGAAGCTGGTTAACAAAGTGCAGGTTTACTGAAGTGGCTAAATGTCTTGGTGTCCTTGCACATCACAACTGTCTCTGAAATTAGCTGAACCTGGCAAAGGTAACTGGCGTCATCCCATCTTCTCTATTCCTTACTTAAAAGAACAGACATTCTGCTATTGAAATAGCAGCGGATCCTCCACCTAACATTCTGCAGCACCCCCTTCAGGTGTGATGGAGTCTCAGCTCTTTGCACATATGCCGATCAGGCATAACATTATGACCACCTGCGCATCTCTGTGCACTTCAATGCAACACTTCTGCCTCAACATTTGTGTTTATGAAGCTCAAAATGTTTGTTTTTGGTGAGATTGTCATAAGTGTATAAATTCAATTATATGTTCATTATTGAGGTTATAGTTAAAGGTGGTGTCGTACTGGACTACATTATATTCAGAGGGGTCTGTATATTTTTGTCCTGCCTATTGACATATCTGAGAGGGTCAGAATATTAGGAACAACTCTGAATGCAAGCTCTCCAGAGGAACCTTTTCTCATAAATACTGTGGCCTGTCTACATGCTTTTAATTATCAGTTTTTCATTGTTTCTCTTTATTAAGCGGGTTCTTTTTCCATGGAGCCCGTTTTCCTTCAGAAAGCCTCCTATGGTACAGCTGAACACTGTTGTACCTTGATTATGGAAATTGACTTGTATCAGTTTCTCTTGGTTCTTTCTCCAAAACTCAACTCATCAATTTTCCTCTTGCTGCTACGTCCAGTGAACCTGGCTACAGTCCCAAGTCAGTGAACTGCTTGTAGGTTATGGATACATTCTAACTAAATAACAAATGCAGTAAGAGCGCAAAGGCTTTCAGCCACAGTAACGTGTCCCTATCTCATACTCAACACTATATTTCACAGGCAGATGTCCATCATGCATTTCATTATCAACACACTTATTTGTCTTTCACGTATTACAGTCCTACTGCCATGGACTTTGACCTGGACACCACTCAGAGTACAGACAGTGTGTGATGGGTGCTCACTGTTCCTCTACAGTCACATTTCTGAAAGGCACCTTGGGGATTTGCATGAGATTCACTAAAACAGCCTGGAGTTTTGTGTGAAAATAGTGTCACATCTAGGACTAGTTACCTGGTCCTGCTTGTCCTTCTTGACCAGGGCAGGAAGGTTGCGGGCAATTGCCATGACAACTGCGGCAGCCTGGGATGCGGGAAGAAAGGGGAGAAGCCTGGCAATCAGCCGCTTGCCCTTCCTCACGGACATGATCATCACACACTGCTCATCACTCACTCTTATCAAGAGGAAGAAACAAAGAATTAGTGTAATAAGAAAAAGGACTGCCAAATGCTGCTCTTGTATTTCAGCTCTTCCTTTTTGCCCATTTATTCCCTCCCTGCCTCCTACCTGTCATCCCACTCCTTCTCCTGCAGAGAGTTGCACAGCTGCATGGTGTTGGTTTTATGCTGCTCCAGCAGAGCCTCTCTGTCTTCCTCTGGTGCCAGGACAAAACGCTTCTCAAAGTCTTGAACCTCCAGCAGCAAACTGTACATCTGGAGGACAGGACAGAGAAAAGGGTCATATATATGTATTTAGGATCATCCTGCAGCTTGATTGAAGCCATCCTCGTCCTACCTTCTCCACAGTGTAGAGGATCTGTCGCCTCTTATTCCAAACCTGCTTCTCTCTTTTCTCCTGGAGGCAGACACACACACAGACAGTCATGTAAATTGACCAGCAGGACTTCAGTTCTGCTACATAATAGTGAGGTGGAAAGAAAAACGTTCTATGCAGTACTGTGATACAATGTATGAGCTAACCAGTCACAAGGCAAATAACCGGCTTTTCTATCCATGTGACCTAAACAATCAGCTATATGCCCACCACAACATTAAAGCTACCTGTTGGTTTTAATGCTGTGGCTGATTGGTGTAATACTGGGTGTTTACATGTGTTTCATGCTCAGCTACATCAGTGGAGCACAGATGGAAACGCATTTAACACCCATTATTAGCAGCCTACTTTACACGAGCAACCTTTATATTCTAGCATCATAATAGAACCTTAAATAATGTAATGTTAACCACATTACTTAAAATCAGGTACATCTTATTTCTAGTTTCATAATTTCATACATTAACTAAAGTTAAAGGTTTAGTTCTCAACTTCCCTTCTTCTGTAACTCCAATGTGTCTTTTCGATAATCAAATTAGTTGTCAGCTACTTTTATTATTGATTTTATCAATTAGTTGTTGCAGCCGTACTCTGTAAAGGCACAGTGTTGCTTATGTAAACTCAGCTCCTTCCGAAGCTGCTTAACAGCACTGCAGTGAACAGAATGCTTGTGGCTGTTACTGTAAAAGCAGCTTCACAAAGTGCTCGGGGGTAAACATTGAATCCATCCTAGCTCGTACCTGTATTTTTAGGCAATTTAACCCTCTTACTTTGTTTTACAGAACCAATCTGCAACTGCAGAATAAAACAGCTGTTACAAACAGCTTGTTGACATTTTGAAGAAAACAAGGAAACATGCAAGCAGACCTCGTCATCTGTTCGAGTTGTCACCACAGCATCAATCATCTTGCGGGGGTTGTTGACGCTGGAGACTGTCAGTTTCCCCAAAGAACCAGCAAACTGAACTGTTGGCAAACACAAGTACACATTCAACCGATTCCAGCAGCGTGTGTGTCATGTACTACTGACAACAGATCATCAGGTGTGTTCTGCTGTCACATACCTGGTCTGTAGGTGTGTTCTACTTTGGCGACCTGTGGAGTGATGAGTTTGGTGGTGTGTTCCTTTTTGCTGCTGTCTCTTTCTCTTTCCTGACGTTTCTCCATCTTTTCATAGTAGTTCTACACAAACACACACAATAGGTGTTAGTGAGCCTCAAACTACTGGGTATGATTACTATCAAACTTTACAATATAATGGACCAAGCATTTTGACAAAAAAAAAAACTTGTGCAGCCCCATGTGACATCTTCAAATATAATCAGTCAAATTTACCACACTTGTAACAGAAAAACTCCTCCTCACATCTTTGACTATGGCTACATTAGTCTGTCTAAATTTAAAATGCAGCTTTTGTGAATAAAAGATTTGTGTCTCCATTAGCGCTTCCAGGTCATTTCTATAGTGTCCCCTCTAGGGCTAAAGGATTTCAGCTTCAGTGAATAATATTTTGAGCTCAATACACAAACACAGCTGGGAAACTACATGAAAAACCAACCTGATAGTAGTAGTCATCCAGGTAAGGGTCAGTACTTTGGAGCTGCATCATTTGGATCTTGGTTACCCATTCCTTCTCCTTCTGTGTCATTAGGTTACTATAGGGGTCCCTGCTGCATCGGTCCCCTCCAGTCCTGCTACGGTCTCTACAAGCAGGTGGAGAGAAAATAGGGCAGCCACATTTAGTAGATGTAATCAATTACACTGACTTTGAAACTGCATTGACATTGTTTACCAATGCACCGTTTAAGATTTTATGAACTGTTTGATCTCTAAACCTCTTCATTCATTAAAATAAACGTTTTTCTTCATCATCACTACGTAGCAGGTTGCCAAGTGTCCATAAAATCCACAGAGGAATATCACTTCATAGTTGCTGCAGGCTTGTGTCAGTTGTTTTTGGCTCCAGTCAACACTAGTTTTAGAAAATCATGGTGACTGCAGCAGAGTGTGACTCGTTTGCAAAAGAGGTTCTGTTTAAGTTTCCAAGGCTTCGAAATGAGTACTTCAAAATATCAGAAAACAACAAGGAGGTTTTGTACAGAGCAAAATTTCACTGGCATAATGTTACCACAGCAGCACTAGTGCTATCCACAAGCACCCAAGGAGAAAACACACAGGTAATATTCTGGATGATGAACCACCAGAAGAGGCAAAACCACTGTAAGTGTTGTCTATTCATGTTTATTAAATTAATATTAGTGGGGAGAGCTTTTTAACAGATTTTGTCCTGGTAGCTCATCATTAAAACCATAAAGTTGGTATCCTGTTACCTTAGAATTTCTACTGCAGTTGTTTAGGCTTATTCCACATTGACGATGCCAGTGTGTGCGCACTGTGTTTGTGCCTTCTTTATGCATACTATGGTTCATGCACGTAGTGTGTGTTTGTGTGTGTGTGTGTGTGTGTGTGTGTGTGTGTGTGTGTGTTGGCATGTCCCTTTTTGAAGGACAATTACTCCTTTAGATTAATCAACTAATTGGTTAAAGAGCCAATAGATTAATTAATAAAAAGAACAGGTTTTAGTGGCAGCTA
>NW_018128313.1:171183-172612 GCF_001952655.1 Monopterus albus
GGTAGGGGTGTGCCGAATGGGTGGCGTTTGGTTGGGGAGGCCATGAGGGGGCGGTGGGCCCATTCGGTGACCATGTGGAGGAGGGGGGCCACCAAAGAATGGCCTGAAACCACCACCACCTAGTAGCAAAGAAGGTGCTGGACCACTGCGGGGAAAACCTGCCACCTGGGGGACAAGAGAGCGAGAGAACAGCAGGTGGTTAATGGACGATTTAACAGGTGAACTAAGCAGCAGCTGTGTCATTGTTACATTTCTGGACAGTAGTTTCTTGAGTCTGAATAAACCCAAGCTAGCCAGATAGCTAATAAGTTCTATTTCGTATAGGCTTTTCCCTCTAAGAGCTGTCGCTGTTGGGTTCATCCCTTGCGCATGTGCAGTCCTGAAGAGATTCTTGTGCCCTGCACTGGGCTCTCCCCAAACAGGTCCACTGTGGTGGCATAAATGCCACTGTGACCTGTGATCGGCTCCCTACACCAGCACTTTTTCCTGGCAGGGGTGGAGACAGCAGGGCTGCCAGCTTAGAGGGCTACGCCTATACTCGTAGAAGCTTGGGTTGCTGTACGTAACCATCAATACCATTGGTACTTTGGATCTGTCATTTCTGTGACGCAATTATTTCAGTTATGCTACTCTCAAAATTCTACCAACCAAAAAAGACTGTGTCTGTGTGTGTGTGGTACTAACCTGAGAGTTGAGCATCTGGGCCCTTTGAATCTGAGACAGAACTGGACCAACACCAGGAGGGAATGGACCACGACACAGTGGAGAATTCTGAACACAAACAGCACATGATAATTCAATTTCTCTAAAGTAATGAAAATGAAAGTTGTCTGGTCTTTCTCATAGACATTTTGGAAAGCAATGATCTTTTACTGTAGGATTGCAAAACAAAAAGCAACCCCCCTGTTTATTATTTGATCTTTTTTTAATTATGTGTGTATACATCTCCCAGACTGTCAGGAAATCAACTGGGATGAATTTCATTGATGATTTCGACCGCAATAACATCGATATTCAAAAGTGTGACAGGAATATATTTCTGAACATTAAAAAAAAATAAATTTTTTAAAAAGACACACACACACACACACACAGTTGCAATCAGAAATATTGAACCCCCTCACCTCAAAAGACATTATAGTGATGATGAAAGATAATGAAAATAAATGGAAAAAAAAAACCTCGTGAAATAAAATATTTATTGATACACGAGTTATTTTGACAACAGAAGCTGACTTAACTTTGAAGTTCAAATGAAAATTGTAACTCTTGTAACACATGAGCATGTGCAGTATTATTCAACTGCACTTGGGATCATTGTCATGCTGGAAGATCCAATGATCACCGAGGTTTAATTTGTCAACAGAAGGCATCACGTTCTTCTTTAAAATGACCTGGTATTTCTGGGAATCCATGATGCCAGGTACAC
>NW_018128313.1:173809-178725 GCF_001952655.1 Monopterus albus
CAGTATCTTAGCTGTTCCTAGGACTGCACTCTTCTGGACAGAGATCTCAGATGTTGTTCCTGGGATCTGTTGGAGCCACTCTCCCAGTTTGGGGGTCACAGCCCCCAATGTTCCTATTACCACGGGGACCACTTGTGCCTTCACCTTCCATATTTCTCAAGCTTCTCGTGTTTATTATATATATCAAAGATGGCTGCATATGATGCCAGATTTAAACTGTGACCTATTTAAATTGATGCTATAAGTCGGGCTGCCATATGGATTTGTCGGAATGATGAAGACAGGCAGAAACAATGCTCTTATAGTCACTTTTTTCTTCTGAGATATGGTTATAGCCTAGTTTACCAACAAGTCTGAGCTTCTCCCGTCAGTTAACCACAGCACATGTTGCTACATTTGATACATGCCAATTTGCACTAATAAAGAATATATATATCTTTATGATTCCTCTTATTTATTATTTCTGATTGAAATGTTTTCCCGACATTTTTGCTAGCTTCCTAGTCCCGTCGTTCGGAAGGAAGCATGGCGCAGAAACACAAGATAAACAGCTGTGTGTTAAGCTTTAAAAGAGATGGGCAAACACACCAGATGCACATATGCAAAACCAGCCACATCGTTGCAGCTGTTAGTCTTTTCTCTTGTAAAAGTAGACCACAATGTTTTGTCCCAGTGAATTTTATTGTCTTTTTCTCCTCGTTCTGGGCAGCAGTTTGCTAAACAGTGTCGTTGGACCTTCTACATCCATACATCAGATAGAGTCACCATTGCTCCCGACTACAGGGAGAAGCATTGAGCAAACTGCTGCTTGACACACCAAAATGAGGAGAAGACAACAAGCTAATGCGGACTGTGGCTACATTCTATTGTAATGCACACTGGCTGACAAAAAATTAAATATAATAAAATAAAAACAAAAGGATCGACTACAAAAGTCTCAGTCAACTGATGGGTCTCTTGACTCACGATCTGATTAGTCGACTTTGAGGGCGCAGATCAAGTCAGAGAAATAGTAATTTGTTAACTTATGTTATGCAGTTGAACTTAAAAGGAGCCCCAGGATGTTCCTTGATCTGACATGCATACAAAACTGAAGAGAGGATGGTTGAGGGTCAAAACTCACAGCTATATTGAGGAGGGTGTTTGGTGACAGACGTTCAGGAAAAGGAGAAGGGTATCTGTGCTGGACTGGGGCTCTCACGTGAACCGCCGTAGGATGGTGGATCTACACGTAAACACAGATGTGCACACACACATACACACACAAGCACACAGAGGCTGGGGTTAACAGACTGCATCTTAAGCAATATCACTACATGATGCAGCAGAGTAACTACTGAAAGTGCTGGTCATACTATGATGGCGCTCACAACAACTAGATATCACATTACTCCTGTAAAACATCAAGTGTTTGTCCCATGTTTAAAACGTGAAAATTTCTTACTTGGTCATACCAAAAGCAACTACAGTAGGCCTTATGTTGAGAGCTTCTGAAAACTTGTGCTGGTGGACACTCAATAATAATAGCAGAGACTTTTCTTTAGAAAGGAGATTTGGTATTCATTCTCTCTTCATAAATAAAAAAGTGAAAAGAAGGGAATGGCAGAAGAAAACAGCAAGGTACACTGCAGAGTGAGAACAGTTGGCTGCTACTCACCTGATGATTCAGGGCATGGCTCATAGGTTGTTTGGGCGGGGTTCCAATAGGCACTACCCTGACTGGAGGGGAGCCAATCACAGGGGAAGAAGAGCGTGGAGGTGGGACCCTCTCTGACAAATCTCTGCCTTCATCATTCCTACCCTGAGGAGGTCGCTTAGGAAGGCCCACCTCTTTGATTATAGACATTAGTGGACTATCCTGAAGGGGAAGAAAATGATAAATGAAATGAGAGATACAGATAACCTGTCCAAAATCTACAACTTGCTTAAGCGATATTTACACTGAGCCTACATTATAAAAATCTGGATAAATATGTGTGTCAACAGAATGATGGACACCATGATTCAGACACTGTGCAAGAGAGAAACTGTAGTAATATGAACAGACTCTCACATTTGTATTTGGGCCAAAAAACAAATACAAATGTCACCACTGAGACCAGAAAAGACCGTGTTTCAGTGGCTTTAATAAAAAATGTGGTATTTTTGTTAAACTGCATGAACTGTGTTAAAGCTTCTATACTCAAAATGTGTTGGACTGTTTGCTATTTTGTACATACCCAATGTCTTACAATGACAGGTGCGTGGATTTAAATGATCACCAAAACACAATAATTCAGCAATACAGAGGTCAGTGGGTTATACACTACAACAACAGTGAAGTAGAAAATGCTACGGTAAAGGTAAACAACACAGGTCTATTGGCCAACTGTTCAACAGCAGGGGTCTCCAGCATGTCACTCACAAGCTAGCAGTAGCTCGCACCCTGATTCTCAGTAGCTCACCTAAAAGTTCAGAAAATAGAATATAGTATGTAGCGTACAATGCATGCATTATAAAACTACTAGTACTACTATTACATAACAGACCTTCACTCAGTAAACCTGCTCAAACTGCAATCCAGTCAAATACACAGATATCCCACCCTCCTTTGTAAAATAATAACTTCATGCCAATCACCTGTCATATGAGTTACATTGATGTCAAGATTGTCAGTTACAACCTTTCAGTGACGTTAGCAACTCTTTTGAACAATATTGTGTTAAGCCTTTAAAGTCTTCACTTAAATGATAAACATGTAACATTACTGTAAAAAGAAACAGGAGGCAAGTTGTCATGACATCAGTTATTTGTGCTGTGGCCTGCAGCATGTTCAGGCTACATTTTAATAAAGGAAGTAGCACTATGCCAAATTCACTATTAGCTCCATTGTCATTTGTTTTGATAAGGAGCCCAAACTACAATAACCAACTTCCCACTGTTTTAATGAAGCCTACAGTACACACAATTTATAAAATAAGGTTTTGATATGTGAAAGAAGGTGCATATGAGCTTGTCATTCTTATTTGATGACTGATGTTCTTTATGTTTTTGATACAAAATGTGTTGGATAGTAATATTATAACTGGTTACACAAAACAATTGGCTCATCAGCTGGTTGTGTTTGGAGATCTGCTTGAAAGTTTTGATTAAATGTAATTTAATCAAATGGAATGTAAATGCGATTAAATGTAACTAGTAGCCTAATATAAAACTTTGGCTGCTTTCATTTTTCAAAGTAGCTCTTTGAGTAAAAAACGTTGGAGACCCCTGTCCTACAATGAGTCATTTTTAGCCTGTGTTTTTAGTTATGCCCTATGCATTTCTAGACGTTTTTTCCTTTGTATAGTTCTGTCTGTTGCCATGAACATGCAAGATGAGACTAAGCCATTCAAATAAACATGGCTGCCCAGTGTTTTGAAGAAACAACGAAGAACTAGTGTCCCTCACCTCCATGTGTGTAACCAGTCCGGGGGTGACACTAACCGGCCCAAAACCAATACTGTTCTCCCAGATGCTGTGAGAGTTCATCTAATAAGGATAATGAGAAAAATGAAATTGAAATTTAAAAAGAATTTACACAAATGAAGTTTAAATAAATGTTACTGCAGTGCCAGGCAGCCAGTTGTACTGAATACATTTTATTTTTAACGTCATTAAAATACTCAAAGTGGAGTTCCAGGCTGCAGATAAGTAGACAATTTTGCACTGAAAGCTGAGATGCTGCCCAGTAAATTGTGGAAATATAAATAATTAGGGCTACAACAACTAAACCGATAAAAAATGCTTGGCAATGAATTTATTTATCAGTTTGTTGGATCTATTCATGTAGCTGTGAGAGCAAACACGGCTGGGTCAGCAACTGTACGAGTGCTACTGTTCCACACTCCAGTGTGGTAGGTGGTAGTAATGCACCGACAATTTGGTTTCCCAGTCGATACTTTTTGTCCCTTAAAGGAAAATTACTTCTATTAAAAACATTCTAGAAACAAAACTGTTAATATTTTCTGATACATACAGTACAAGCATATGAACCTTTACCTTTGTCAACTAAATGAAAGAATGGTGAACATGAACATTTTACATCTTTGTTACTCCATAGAGATCCTTTCACAGCCATGTCTATTGATGTTTAAACCTACAGAGTCGAACAGTCATAACGTCACATAGCAGCCCACTTCCTTTTATCATGATTCATTACTGAAAATATGCTCATTCAGTGCTAATCAACCTTTATCTGATTGAGGGGGGCATTGAGGGATGTCATCAGTCCAACCATTCATGTTTTCACCATCAGAATGTGCCCATTACAGTAAAGCCACTACAGTAAAGCTGTGAGCATAACACAAATCAGCCTCCTTATTTGTGTACACAGAGTTAGTTAGTTAAAAAACAAACCTGGCCCATAGGAGCTGCCCCTCTGTGTAACATGTGTTCCTGCTGTTGGTAGTTGATCATGGAGGAGGAGGGAGGAGGGCCAGGAGGAATGCCTGATGTAGAGCACAGCAGAACACAATAGATTTTATTAAGACAGGGCAAATACATAACAGAGTAAACCTAGCTGTCATTTAGACCACGTTCACACTGCAGGCTGAAGTGACTCAAATCCGATCTTTTTGCCCAAATGTGACCCATATCCGATTTCCTTATGACAGTGTGAACAGCACAAATCCGACCCAGGCCACTTTCATATGTGGTCCTAAATCGGATATGTATCCGATGTTTTGCAATGCGACTTCAGTCTGAACGGCCAGGTCGCATTTCATGCGATTTTTTTGTCACTGAAATGCGACAGACGTCACAATTCTGCGCTGGAGGAGGCGAGGGGTAATAAAAAATGGCAGACAACGGTGATTCAGGTGGTGATAACGTTTCCCTTCCTTCTCACTCGGAAATTATTAATGAATTCTGTGTCCGTGAAGCCCCTCACGGAATCC
>NW_018128313.1:178815-195818 GCF_001952655.1 Monopterus albus
GGGCCGTATACCGTTCACACATGAGACAGATGGCAGTCGCATTTAAATGACAGTGTGAACAACAGTGCAAAAAAATCGGATTTCGGCAAAAAATCCGATCTGAGCATTAAGACCTGCAGTGTGAACATAGTCTAAGTAACCGAACAAAGGCTGTTGTGTGTGAAAGTAAATCTTCTAAACATTTTCCATCATGAAAAACAAATCTGCTAGGAAACCACCTTTTCAAACCAAATCACTCCGTAACAGTGTAACACCAACAACCACATAGTGACAAAAAACAAGATATAATCTTAGCTAAATAGCACCACTGCACTGCCCAGAACTAACAATATGCAGTGATTATTTGACTCACTGTGTGTGTGCGCACACAATTTATGGACGAATCACAAATGAAAAGAAGGAGCTGACTAAACAAGAGCAGAAACATATACACAATCTATGGATGAATCACAAATGAAAAGACAGAGCTGACTAAACAAGAGCAGAAACATAGATGCATCCATACAGTGCATGAGGGATATGAAACTGATGTGACTCATATGCTACTGTCATCAAATCTTAACACAATTAAAACAGCAATGGGAGACTTAAGGAGTGTGTTTGACAGCACAGCCCACAAAAAGTCAAGTCACAATATAGGTCGGCAGCAGGCAGGCTGCTCAGCTGACAAACATGGTGAGCAGCCTTGGGGTAGAGGGCTGGATTCCCTGGGTGGGAATATTCTGGGTTTAGATCCAATTAGACAGCCAACACAGACAAGGATTACTACACCAAAGTTATGGTGAAACAAGTTTTGATGCCAATATTGTTTAGCGGGATGGCATGCCAATACCTCTACAACCTGTGCTTCAAGTACTGCATCTGAACAAATATGCAGCACCACAGAGACACATACAATCCACAATGTTTCCAACCACACCCAGATAAAATAAATATGCTTGCCTTCTTGGCAAAACACCTACGTAGAGAATTAGTCATTTTGCCAAGAAGATAGGCATTTATTGTTTCCTCCACAATATCCAAGTAAATAGGACACATTGTTGACCATAACAAATGTCTAGTCTGGGAGCCCGTGTGCTATTTTCTGCATTCTGTGCCAAATCATAAAATAATAAGTCTGAAAGAAGTGTTTGAAGTATTCATTTGTTGACAGAAAAGGCAAACTGAAAATTACAAGATTTATACCAGTGAACTTAGCCAAGAAGAACATATTTAGAAGTTCAAATGGTTGGCAGCCTGGTCATTTTGCACTGTTAATGATACTCACAGTGCAAAATCATATTATAGGTCAAACTGATTTAATCCATGCGAGACATGCAAAAGTAATTGGTATTAGACAGCAATGTACACTCCATCAGATGTGTCCTTACAAAACCTGGTTTTAAATACCACTGGATCCCATATACCTTGGAAATGCTATGAAGGTATTGAGGTATGAACACACACCATGTGACTGCTAACTGACGGAAAAAGTAAAACCTTTTATTGCATTCAATCTCACCTGAAGTGGAGGGCCTAGGAGGCAGCTGTTGCTGGGGATGCTGGTGTGGTTCAGGGGGATGCTGGCTGGAGGATGGCTGGGGCAGACCTCTGGGTCGATCACGCCCCTGCAGAGCAGACGGGCCGGATCCTGAAGAGCTGGCAGCTGGACCTGGCCTCTCAGCTGCACCGACCCCAGCAATAGCTGGGTCAGCCTCCAGGATGAGTCTGGCCAGGGACTCAGCCAAGTCACCATCTCCTCCTCGATCCTCCACATCTGAAAGGACAGTTTTACTTTGGATATTCCAGCAGGTTTAGCCCTGCTCTCCATATTATACCTAAAACAACCAGTCAAGGAAAACTGTGGGCAGAGATTCCATCAGATTCGCTGCTGTTAACCCTAAATTTAAACTCCTAAAAATGTAATAAAGCAGCCATTCTGTACCAGTGGGCCACAGACCACAGGTAGGCACTAGAGCGCCCTGTGGTGGGCCACGGTCACAGTGGCATAACACATATTTAAGCCAAGATTATTTATTTTGTGTTGTATTTTATGTTATTTTTCTCATTTATTTGGGAAGGTGGTCCTTGGAATCATTTTACAATATAAAGTGGGCCTTGGGTTACCAAAAGCTGAGAGCCCCTGTAATAAAGTAATACAGATTATGCAAAAAAGCTGAAACCGACCACAAAAGTATGGAATACTGCAATCTGACAGAGAAATGACCAGGATTCCTGAGTCAAGTCAGTCTTTGCTAATTACATCACTGACCTGGTGGAGGCAGTCCAGACGAAGATGAGAATTTGAGTGAAGCGAGGGCGGATGGGAGTGGGAGATGGTCCGCAGAGGAAGGGAGACTGGTAGAGGAAGAGTCCTCAGCTCCTCCTAAATCTGATTCTCCTCCCATCACCAGCCCCGCTCCTAGCCCATCTCGCTCGTCGAGCTCAGCAAGGCGTTTATGTTCTTCCTGCCAGTCGTCATCTGGAAGAGGAGCCAGAAAGAGTGGTTGTTTGATCACTTTTTACAACTTATAAATTGTCTCAAACATGTTATCCCAACAAGTGGTCACATAATGTTTATGAAACTAACAATCACAATAGCTAAAAAAAAACCTGTCTAATTTAAATCAGAAGAAGGGGTACATGAAAGATTAAGTTGGGAAACTTAAAAAACTGGGGATGCAGCAAAAGGTTTTGAGGGAGATATTGTTTTTAAACCTGAATCTCAAGGGAAAGGCTCTGCAGCAGCAGTTTGTATCGCCCCATGAACTGGTGAAATTACATGCACTGAAAGTCACTTTCGGCTTCTCCCGTTTTAGGGGTCGCCACAGTGAATCGTCACACTGACGACTCACATGTTGACATTTGGCACGTGTTTTACGCCGGATGCCCTTCCTGAAATTTCCTATACTATTAATTCAATTCCCTGGATTTTCTAAAATACCCTTTGACAACCACCAAAGGACATGCTGCATTCAAATATGAGCTGTGCTTGTGGGTGGAGGGGTAGCATTTTCTAATCGATAAAAAAAAAATCCTATGTACTCATCTCTATACATATACTGTACGTCTGCATAGCAGTCTGGTGGATGGAGGTTGACTGAACATTTCTGAGATAAACACAGGAATCTGTTTAAATGTTTTCATATTTTTAATAACTGAGTGACAGAGTTCTGTTAGACCACCTGCTCAAAAATAAACTCAAAATCTTATAGTAATTTAAAAAAAGAGAAATTGCATGTCATCAAGTACAGTAATAAGATGTGAAGACATGTAGTGTTTACAAGGCCAGGAAACCATCTGGAAGAGACTCACTTTATTTTGATAAGCAAAGCTATCTTTGCTTATCAAAGATATCAGTTGACATAGTCAACTGATATATGATATCTGTATCAGTTTGTAACTTTTCCTACTAGAGGAAACAAAACACTGGACCACTGTTACAGTAACATTAGAAACACTTTCTCAGCAGAAGCAAAGCCTCATTTTGGTAGATCTGACCACCTAGCAATCCAGCTCAGGCTGGTTTACACCAAATGGCTCAAAGCGAAACCTGTCACAGTGAGAACTGTTAACACTTGGACTGTCTGTGCACAGGCCAGCCTGCAGGGCTGCCTAGAGGCCACAGACAATATCCATGAATATGCAGAGACTGCAAATGATTACATCAGCTGGTGCACGTCCATATGCGCCCCACCCAGAGCTGTGCGTGTCTTCCCCCCAAAAAAACCCTGGATTAATAGGTACATAAAACATAAAATCAGGAAGAGGCGGGAAGCTTTCAAGTCAGGGGACCAAGTGGAGTACAGGAGAGCCCAGTACAAACTACAGAAGTCCATCAGAGTTGTAAAGAGGGCATACTTCCAAAAACTGGAGAGTTACTATATGAATAACAACACACACAGCATGTGGCAGGGAATCCAGGCAGTCACAAACCAACAAACACACCCCCCTGAGATGCCACCCTTCCCGACAGCCTTAATAATTTCTATGCTGGGTTTGACAGGCTGAACACAGATACCCCCTCAAAATCCCCCTGCAACCAGGGGGACACTGCTTTTCAGGTGACGCACACACAGATCCTGAAACAGATAAACCCCCATAAAGCTGGGGGACTGGATGGTGTCCCCTCTAAAGTGTTGAAAGTCAGTGGGGATCAACTAGCTAGTGTGTATGCAGACAACCTGTCTTTAACCCAAGCAGTAGTCCCTCACATTTTCAAAAAATCCATCATCATACCGGTCCCTAAGATGTCAGACACATCCACTCTGAATGACTTCAGGCCAGTGGCGCTCACATCAGTCGCCGTGAAGTGCTTAGACAAACACACATTAACCACATGGTCCCGGACACCGTAGACTCTCTCCAGTTTGCCTACCCCCCCAATAAATCAGTGGACGATGCGGTGGCTCTGGCTTTATTCCATACCCTGAAACACCTGGACAACAGCAGTACATATGCTAGGATGCTCTTCCTGGATTACAGTTCTGCATTCAATACCATTCGCCTGGGTAGGCTGGTTGAGAAGCTGACAGACCTCGGTGTCCCAACTCCCACCTGTAACTGGATTCTGGACTTCCTGACATAAAGACCAATGGTGGTCAGAATCGGAGGGCGGGTGTCTGCTGAGCTCACAATCAGCACAGACTCACTGCAGGGCTGCTGTCTCAGCCCCAAACTCTTCACCCTGTACACTCATGACTGTGTCTCCAACCATGACAACACCATCATCATTAAATATACTGACGACGCCACCATCCTGGGCCTCATCGAGGCAGGGGGACTAGTCGGGTTACAGGAGCTTAGTGAACAACATTCTTGTTTATGGAGAGGAGAATGACCTCACCCTCAACATAAACAAGACAAGAGAAATAATAGACTTTAGGAAGAACCCCTCTTCTCTGCTGCCTCTGACCATCAAAGGGACTGAGGTGGAGAGGGCTGACAGCCACATGTTCCTGGGCCTGCAGGTGACATCTGACATCTGAGAGCATCCTAACCACTGGCATCACTGTCTAGTATGGTAACACCACACAAGCAGAGAGAAAGGCTCTTCAAAGAGTTATAAAGACTGCAGAGAGGATCATTGGGACTAAAAACTCTGCTATGGACACACTGTACACACAGCGCTGTTGTAAAAGAGCAGAGAACATAATCAGAGACCCACTCCACCCAGCTCACACTCTGTTCAGACACAAAAACTGCACCTACAGCCTCAGGCACAGCAGGGAGGACAGCTTTTTCCCTGCTGCAGTAAGACTGATGGCAAATACAAAAATGTGAGAGACGTGCAATAACCCCTTACTACCTCACTAAGTGGAATGCCATATCCAACTTCATTATGTGAAATACTATGTGCAGTATTTGAAGTTCACCATCTCATCCATTATCTTATTTTTTGTATTGCGTTGTCATATTATGTCACTCTTACTTTATTTTCAGACTAGATGTTCTTTTCTGGCTTTTAACTCTTTAGCTGACTCCAAGAAAGCTGCACATGAATTCCTATATGCCTAGACTGTCTGTTTATGCATAAATGGCAAATAAAAATCTCCCCAGAGTCTGTGACTTAAGTAAAAAGTAACTGCCAATGACTTTTCTTCTTTCTCTCCATAATAACAAAATATGTTTTAGACTTGAAGAATTTAGAATCCTATAATCAAATGTTGTGTGAAATGTTTAAGAGTTTAGAAATGTTCTGGTAAAGCTGAGATAAATCTGACTTGTACAGGTTTAACTAGTCAGTGCTTAAAAGGACTCCTCCTCTAATCTTTTTCCTCTTCTAGCAATGGAAACATTATCCTAAACTTGAAAATGCAAAATCTCAGATCCAAAATATGTATACTGTTTAAAAAAGTCACAATTCACTTATAAAGTTTGGTATAACCCTGTCTGTTGTACCAAAGTGTTCTAAGCTTTTGCAAATGCAGATAGAGACATCCTCATCTCTTTAACTAACCACAGATGGACCAGTAGTGACACCTTGTGACTGGAGTTGGATACTACAACTCCTGTAAACAAGCAACAATTACGGTATTAACCTTGACGGATTCTAACTTTTCCAAAGTATTGCAAACCTTAGAAAAGTGCTTTTGATTTTTTTGTTTGTTTTATGATTAAGTGTGGTATTAATGGATTGTGATATGCTTTAACTGAAAGGCTAACTGTCTTCTTGATAAAAAGCCTACTTAGGCTTTCAATTTTGGACTGTTGCTTACAGATATATGCTTACACAAATAACAGATTTTGGTGATTTTTTATTTGAACAGATGTTAACACAGTTTCTCTTGGAAATGGAAAAAATGCACAATATTTTCAGCAAACAGTGATGCATAGTTACTTCTTATGCCATAAATTGAACAAAAATAAAAAATAAAAACATTATTATGGCATGGTGCAAAAGTTTGGGCACCCTACACAATCAGTACTTAGTAACACCTCCTCTGGCAGATATCACAGCTTGCAAACGCTTTTCATAGCCAGCTAAAAGTCTTTCAATTCTTGTACTTGGGATCTTCTCCCATTCTTCCTTGCAAAAGGCTTCTAGTTCTGTAATATTCTTTGGTCGTCTTGCATGCACAGCTCTTTTAAGATCTACCCACAAATTTTCAATGATGTTTAAATCAGGGGACTGTGATGGCCATTCCAAAACCTTCAGCCTGCGTCTCTTGAGGTATTCCATAGTGGATTTCGAGGTATGTCCTCACAAGCAACAACAAGGTATGAACTTTTGACAGTACATCATACAAACCCGATTCCAAAAAAGTTGGGACACTGTACAAAATGTGAATAAAAACAGAATGCAATGATGTGGAAGTTTCAAATTTCAATATTTTATTCAGAATACAACATAGATGACACATCAAATGTTCAAACTGAGAAAATGCATCATTTTAAGGGAAAAATAAGGTGATTTTAAATTTCATGGCATCAACACATCTCAAAAAAGTTGGGACAAGGCCATGTTCACCACTGTGTGGAATCCCCTCTTCTTTTTATCACAGTCTGCAAACGTCTGGGGACTGAGGAGACAAGTTGCTCAAGTTTAGGAATAGGAATGTTGTCCCATTCTTGTCTAATACAGGCTTCCAGTTGTTCAACTGTCTCAGGTCTTCTTTGTTGCATCTTCCTCTTTATGATGCGCCAAATGTTTTCTATGGGTGACAGATCTGGACTGCAGGCTGGCCATTTCCGGCCTTGATCCTTACGCACGGAGATTGTTCCAGATTCTCTGAATCTTTGGATGATATTATGCACTGTAGATGATGATAACTTCACACTCTTTGCAATTCTTTGAGAAACTCCTTTCTGATATTGCTCCACTATTTTTCGCCGCAGCATTGGGGGAATTGGTGATCCTCTGCCCATCTTGACTTCTGAGAGACACTGCCACTCTGAGAGGCTCTTTTTATACCCAATCATGTTGCCAATTGACCTGATAAGATGCAAATTGGTCCTCCAACTAGTTCCTTATATGTACATTTAACTTTTCTGGCCTCTTACTGCTACCTGTCCCAACGTTTTTGGAATGTGTAGCTCCCATGAAATCTAAGATGAGCCAATATTTGGCATGACATTTCAAAATGTCTCACTTTCAACATTTGATATGTTATCTATATTCTATTCTGAATAAAATACTGGAATTTCAACCTTCCACATCATTGCATTCTGTTTTTATTCACATTTTGTACAGTGTCCCAACTTTTTTGGAATCGGGTTTGTAAGAACAAATCAGGAAGCCGTCTCAATGATGACAAAGTCTGAACCAACCAGGACTACATTTTGAGAAAACCCTCAGCTAATCAAACAAGACAACACCCAAATACCAGTGAATAACTATTTAATTTGCCTCCCTTTGTTCTCAGTGCAGTAAGAAATCGTCTCGCAATGTTTTTGTTCTGTCCACGTCTCTTGTCTTTGTCGTATTTTTTGTGTCTAATTCATGTTTGTTAAAATCTTATGCCTGCATTATGACATGAAGTGTTTTTCTTAGTTAGACATTATTTAACCTTAAGACTCTTTTGTCAAGCAGGCAAACAAGCTGACCAAGTCTTTGGCGTTCCAAGTTTGAACCACTTTCAGCCAAAAAGTGTTGTAGTCAACAAAAAAAACCGTAGTTTTACTCCAGCTGAATTGTTTGTTAGCTTGCAGAGATGTTTTCAGAATAATCCTTTGGCAATAAGATGCGGTTTTTCTTTGACTCAGCTCTAAATGGCATGTGTAAGACTGTGCCTCTGGCCCCACCAGCATCTCAACCCAGACTGCTGAGAATCACCACCAAGATGAGAAAAAGTATCACAAAGGAGGGAGAGAAACCAGCTGACAAAAATGGATGCCTCCTGAGCTCTTAGCCTAAGAGGGGTCCTGGCAATTTGGCATCGCTCTCCACCCCGGACCTGAAAAAGGGTTCTATTTTAAAAGCAGACCACTCTTTCTTCCCCTGCTACAATAAGTGGCCTACGCATGGTTTAGCTGATGTCACTCCTAAATTAAAGCCCATAACTCACAGAAACTTGCAACTGTTTTTAGTTTAAATTCTTGTCTAAATCCTATCATTTAAATCCAAAATATAATGTAATTTTATACAATATTAACTCACTCTCCACTATAGCTAAACAATAGCTTAGTCATTCACTGGTCCATTAGCCACCTTTTTGTTCATATGTACCACCTGTCCCATTTAACAATCCCAATTCCATTTTCCTTCCTTGTACATATGTAAATAAATTCATTTAGATTAGATCTAGCTTTTTTCAAGTCATCTTTTTGTCTGTTTTATTCTCAGTAACTGAACTGAGGGTTCGCTGCATTCACATCAAAACTGGATTAACAGTTCAGATTAATAAATAATTTAGATTAATACATTCATTGTTAGTGCAGCTCGCTTTTTCAGCCTGGTGCCTTTTTTTTTTTTCGAGGTATTAAAATTAATCCTAAATTGTTGCCCAAATCCACTACAGACGTTTGAAAATAAATTGTATATGACTCACCAATGGCCCCAGCTCCAAAGGTGTCATCGTTGAACTGGTCAATTTCATCTTCCTCTTCTACCAATCCCTCATCTTCCTCCTCCAATGTACAGTCTTCATCCTGAGACTGCTAAGAAAGCAGGAAAGACAGGTGGAGCGGGAAGGTGGGATGGAAAAAACATACACGGTGAGGGGTAAAGAAAAGGAATAGCTTGTATACTGTGCATCCCTACACATGTAGAGCACATAAAATACAGGACGTATTAAATTTGTCTACATCAACTTCAGAGTCATGACATGTTCTGATATGGCAGAAGTGTTCACACCTTTGTTTTTACAAAGAGTGCCATGTACAAACTCAAGAATCTCACAAAGCAACTAAAAAGAAAAGCTGAGAATGCCAGTAATGCTAGGTCTGCACAATTAATCATTTTGTCAGTGAGTTAGATCCCTGTGCAATCTGTCTCACATGACAATGACTATGCTGTGTTCGCATTAGCAGAGATGCCTTGCATCAAACCAAGTGCTCCTTTTCCTCGCTAAGCTGCGTTCTTGCTAAGCTGCGTTAACCAGTAACTGTTAACCAGTGGTAACCAATAACCTCAAAGTGATTTACTTCTGCCTGCTCTATGAAAGATATTTTATGCCCCCTGCAACTATTCTTTTCCAAACGCTGTGCAGCCTGCCCTATACACCTAGCGCCAAATAGCAGTTGAGTCAGAAATAACTCACTCTGCGGTTATTAGTTGTGGTTACCATTTTGAATTCAAAATATTTTAAATAACCTTACCGTCCAAAGTGCATAGCCTGTATTTATACTGAGATTCAGAGAGAGGAAAACATACTGTAGAACAAAGAACATGGGACAAATATCTTCTGGAAGAAATTTCCAGCTCTTTAAATGCAGACACCGACTCTATAGCCTAGCAGTCAACATGATAATAATGATGACACTGATGATGAAGTTTAAGCTATCATTTTTCAATTGAAACATAAACCAATGAATTGCTTTGCTGTTTGTGTACATGATTTATTTGTAGCCTGTTTTTCACCTGAAGAATTTCTGATCATTGGTGATGTCTGTGTTGGACTTCATGAACAGTTCAACTCTCTGACCCACCTGGCTAGTGTCAGCTCATTTTTGGGCTAAAGACACTAGTACCCTACTGCGTAAAGAAAGGCTGATGGTGGGTTTCGGCCACTACTAACTTCATACTTGGACCTCACAGTATTAAGTATGTGGCGCATATGACAAAGATGGCGGCACATGTACAACGTAAGGCTCAGCATCTCCCCAGATTCTCCTGCTCATTTTGTGTATTGTACATTACCCTACATATCTTACTGTAAATATCAATTGTACACATCAGTAAATGAGTTCTGACTGTATATACTGTAGATGCTGCACACTCTGCACTGCTGTTATTGCAATTCTGATTAGATGCTAAACAAGATTTCATTGCCTTGTACTTCTACATGTGTAATGACAATAACACTGAATCTAATCTAATATGTGCAACTTAAGTGTTTGATCCCTTTAATCCACGCCGACTCTGACCTCCGTGCATCATCTCTCATCAGAACAGCAGGAGGACAGCATGACCTTCACCAGGCCGACTGACAGCAGAAATGTACTGGACAAAAATGTAGGCTCATCAGCAAGGAATCAGCAGTAGCTACATGTTTTGAGCTAGGTGTACTGTCACACCCCTACTGGCCACAATTTCTGAGATATTTAATTTTAAAAAATAAAGATATACAGTGAAACCTTTTTTTAAGTGATTACTTTCTTGCTTGACATCAATTCTAAAACTATAAATAACTTTAATATAGAAGCCACATTATTTTTAAAGCCTTTATTTATAAACAAGCAATTAATTGCTTAGTGTAACTTTTTGTGTAGTGTTTACTAATTTTAAGACCCTAATGCTTTTTAAAATGATTAAAATATTACAAATATGAATGATAAAAATGTTATGCAAGTTTAAGTATACATTATACAACTGTAAAATGGAAGAAAAACAATTATTTCATACAAACACATCAGCACTCAATTGTGCTACTGAGTGTGTGTAGATTCTCTTCTTACTTAAGAACAAAATCAGATAAGAAAACAGAGGTGAATGTCAGAATTTTAATGAAAACTGCACAAGTGGGTTTAAAGAAGGCATTTCTTCTTAGGAACAGCTGGTGAATGAGGCCCAATATTATTGGTTATACATGTGCTTTTTCTTCCACAAAATGTCTAAACGTTTGCTGTACTAAATATTTAATGGATTCCGCGCACCACATATTCAGTGCTTCAACAGCAAAATCTGTCATCTCTGAATGTAAAACGTTAGATACCAGATTTGACCTCATAACTACATTTCTTAGATTTAACCACTGTGACCAGTAAACTTTGTGAAAGCTGCCTCTTATGTCTACCAGTCATGATGTCATATAGTCATCAGAAACTTGCTACTCGCTAATTTAAGGCAAGTTATGTGGAAGGTCATTTGATAAGAAAACTGATAGGTTAGTGTAATACTATACAGGTGAATAATACTTTTTATTAGATATTTGCCAACTTGGGTCCTATTATCATCTAACCTTGGCGGTTATTAAAATACAGAAAGACACAAACTCTAGAGGAACACAGGCTTCCTGTGCAACGCCTTACCATTCAGCTAATTAAACACCAGTCTGCTGCTAAATCGACAGACCACACTAATGTGTGTGACAATTTCATTATAGGCCAGACTGGTAGTGTATAACGTTTTTTTTAATTTAGTTATCTGCATGCAACATTGTTAACAAGATAAAATATCAAATAGCATCTTGCTTTTGCACGCAAGTGGTCGAAGTGTAACATTAGATCAGTTGTATAAAGTCAAAATTGGGTTGACGGTGAACCCACTTTGATTTAAACATTAGTTCCACTCCACAAATAAATTATAAGTTAGTATCTATTACTATTTCTCGTTAAAGTACTTTAACCGAATAGCCAATTAGCCTAACATATTAGCTGGCTAAATCAGCAATGCAATAGCATGGTTTCTCGATGGGAAAACATTACAGCACTGTAGATTAGCTTCAAAAATAAACATTACAAAACGTTAAGCCAGTTAGTAGCTTCCCGCAGAAGGAAAAGGGTTTAAACTATATGAATAAATACAGCTCCGTAATTCCACTTCACGACCCTCTGGCACTCAGCAGGTGACTGTTAGCAAGAGTCTGTTAGCCACAGTGCTAGTGCTGACGTTACTTCACACATGTCCCACGTCGTTGGAAAACTGCTGCCCCAAAACTAACCAATAACATAACGGCTGGACATAGGGTACAACTAACACATAATGCCATTTCATAACTGAGATTAATTTATGAGTCAATAAGCGCACCTTCCCTCCGGCCGGCCCATGTCGCCAGGCAAGGGGGCTGCTTCGCAGGCCGCCAACTGCATTGAATTTGGCAGTGGCATAAACAACACACAGCATTCATCATATTACTCATAAGCAGTCTGGAATTACTACCAGCTCTCTATGTAAAATCTGACCTTATCTTTAGGAGAGTGGCACATGGGTTTTAAGGTACAATACTCACGTGAAACCGAAACATCTATCTTTAGGCTTAAGGGAAAAGTACATCGACAGCAAAGCGGCGCGCAAATGACGCAGCAGGTACGTCCACTTCAACGTGCGCTACCGAGCGACGTGAACGAGCACGCATTTCACGGCGCAGCGGACAGTTTTCATCTTGCACGTAGACTTACTGTATTTCCGTTTAGAAAATGAGGAAGCTGATCGTATAGCTGTGAAAAACAAGTAACAGGGACAACACATTGAAAAGTAAGCCGGATATTTTCATACCATATTATATATTGTAAGGTAGACGTTTACATCTTCAATTGAAGACCATCATTCCTACCTAGGCTAATGACTTCCAAGCAAGCGGCTACATGTAATAATGTCATTTTTTAAAGATCAGCATATTGTCACAGTTTAGTAGGCCAGTTGTTCCAATTTATCGCAACGTTTTCATGTTTAATATACAAAGAAATTAGGCCATAGAATCCCCCATGACATCCCCTGCTAAGCTTGCCATCTTTTATATCATTTTGTGTAAGTGTGAATGTGTGTGTGTGTGTGTGTGTGTGTGTGTGTGTGTGTGTGTGTGTGTGTGTGGGGGCGTGTCTTGCTGTGGGGACTTCTTCCTGACTCCATACCAACTCATGAGGACCCATTTCACGGTGGGGACCTAAATTGAGGTCCCCATGGGCAAGAAATTGAATTTTAGGGTGGCAACATGGTTTAGGGTTAGGATGAGGTTAGGGTTAGGTTAAGGTTAGGGTCAGGGTTAGGGTTAGGCAAGTAGTGGTTCTGGTTAAGGTTAGGGTTAGTCTACAGGAAATGCATGTAAGTCAATGTAAAGTCCCCATGGACTACGAAACATAAACTGTGTGTGTGTGTGTGTGAATGTGTGTTAGCCTTCGTCAGCCATGGTTCAGTCGCAGCTCTGCTCTCTGGAGCACCTGATGAATTCAGGGTTTGGCCGTCCTTTTCCACGACATGGCCTTCAGCTCCTGTTTTGGTTTGCCAATGACTGTGTGACCTGTGAACTCACTGACTGTGTCGTCAGCATGCAGGTAAAATCACATTAGATCACAAGCTGAACGTTTTTCCATATGTTTGTTGTAGATTTGTGAATTTTCCATTTTTTCTTATTATTAATTACACTATTTTGAATAATGTAGTTATAATACATGAGCATAAACAGTCTATATAGTTATTATAACAGATTATTATAAGAAAGAAAATGTGGAACAGTGACACAGAGTCTGTTGTTGTCACAGCTGGTGTCAGATTGTCAACCAGAGAGAGGTTTCTGTGGCTTCCACCCATTTGGCAATGTTGAGGAGCTTCTGCCTGTACTGAACAGCCCCAGAAAGGTTTGTGATGTTTTGTTTGTTTCTATCAGTTTCTATAATTAAAGGAGCACACCACAAATTTTACACATGAACATCCATTTCTCCCTCACCATTCAGTTTGTGAAAAGAAGTGACAAATAGTTTTTCACACACCTATTGCATCTTTAGTTATTAGTTTTTTGTAAAAATACCACTGAGCTTTGAATAACGTTTTCTTACTTTTGAACCTGAACCTGGATTTTCCTGTTCCATTTTGGTTCTCTGAATCTTTTTAACCTAAATGCTCATCAGTGTACCGCAACTCACTGATGTCATTATTCCATCCATCTATTCATGCAGCATCCTACTGATGGTCCACAAACCTTCTGTTTCTCTGTACCAGCGATTTTATTCTTACACAGAGTTGTTTATCTGTCTTTGTCGCTCTCTCTCTCTTTGTGTCTTTCTCTCCAGGTTGTGTACTTTGAAGTTGGCAACCTGAACACAGAAACCTACCCAGCTTCTGCAAACCTCCCAACATATGTGAGGGAAAATTATGGGTCAGATTGTAACTGTGGTAGTGATAATATAGACCGCATCATCATCAGTTGCCAGGTGAGAACTACGGTGGTGGAGACGGTGTATGTCACTGAGCATGATAGAGTTGACTTTGGGAGGTTCAGTCGTGACAGGACCTATGAAATCGGCTCTGAACTGATCCAAGCCCTGCAGAACCCGAAGCTAGACCTCACCACCTTTCTCACCCAGGTGGGCTACTTCGAGGTGGTTCAGGCCAGCAATATAGAAGAGATACACTACCCAGAATCTTCAGCTCAGCAAATGTTCGACATGGTGCAGACCTACAGTGATGACTTCCTCACAGAAGCCTTCCACCAGCAGCTAGATGTCACCATTGAGCCCTTCAGCTATAAGCAGCACATGCACTACATTGTAACCCCACACAACAATGGACTTGTGGCCAACTACAGTGAAGTGCAACATAAATACAGGAAGCCTAAAGCCAGTAAGAGACAAAGAGCTTTGAGGGAATATTATTGGCAGTCCGAGTGGGAGCAGCTTGATAGAGGTAAGGGTGCAGTCAGCATTTGTTTCTGTATATGACTTTTCTCTTACCTCTAGTCATATATCTAACCATGCAGATAGTTGTTGTTTTATTTAGTCACCTCCCTCCTTTTGGAGAAGAGGAAGATATGTCAGAAGGCAAAACATTAAAATGTGTGCATTATTATTATCTCTGTAGACTGGTACCCATCAGTGATAAGTGGGAAAACATGGATTTCTTAAACTAGGTAGAACCCACCCTTTAACAGTATGTAGATGAACAGATTCATGTGATCATAGTGACTTCCACATCCACTTTAACTTGTATTCACATCAGCTCTGCTGTGCACTATAGAAGAGAGCCCATTGTATTTACTGTAGGAAACCCTGATAAGCCAGATTTTAATAGTGTTTGACCCTTTGCGAATTTCTGTTTCCAGCTTGTGACGATGAAGCCAAGAAACGGAGGAGAGATGGTGGCATCAGCTTTTTCAAGCTTCTCCTCAGTGCTGGAGCGCTCTGCTTGGCAGTCAGGTGTTTCAGCTGGCTGAGGAGCTGGTGGAAGGCAGACCTGAATGAAAACCTTCTCAAGATGGTACCATGGAAAACGCCAAGTTATCAACGTGCACATATTATGCTGGACTATGTGTACTAGAATTTTACAGTGTCAGTTTTTGTAATAACATGATATTCTGTACAATAATAGACTAAATATGTGCTATTAGTAATTTGTAATGCACCTGAGATGATTTGAGTGGTGAAAGTCCTGCTTGGAGGTGGACTTGTTATGTATAATGTTCCATATTGGATCATTTCATACTATTTTCCATATTGGGAAAAATGGCATTGTAGTTTTCCTGTAATGATCTTCTAAATATAGTTTTAATTTTGAGATTATGAACCAAGTCAGCTAAGATCGCTACTAAAATAAATAGCTGTCAGGGAGTGATGTGTGCAGCTTCCGTTACTGTTAAGGAGTGAACCCAATTAAAAAGCCAGTAGTCGGAGACAACAGAGTCACATTTAATTGTCAGACTGGGAGAGCTCAGGAGCAGGAGAAACAGTCTTACAGGCAGAGAGGACAAGGCAGAATCACAGGTAGGTAATCCAGGCAGGGTGTCGATAGCCAGCGTAGCAGTCCGATAGTAGGGATGAGGCAGGATCTCCGGTCGATGGTTCAGGCAGGGTGTCAATTACAGGCGTAGCAGTCCAACAATAGGGGCAAGGCAAATATCGTTAGTCAGGAGCAGGCAGGATTTCGTTATCAGAATGACAGGTACTGGAATAAATGCTGGAGAGTTTAGGCTAGGCAAAAAACAATCTGGCAGCTCCCCACAAGGCGAGGAGCTGCTACATACTGAGGAGAGCAGGTGTGATAAATGAAACAGTAGGTGAAGGCACTTTAGTGATGAAGTAAAGTGTCCGAGAGTCTGGGTGAGCTGGGAACAGGAAATACTTTTAGAGTAAAAGCAGGGAACCGGAAGCCAGCGGGGCAGGATCATGACAATAGCTGGTAATGAATTTGTGTTTCCAAATAGTGAGTGAACTAATTAATATATAGTGAAATTAATATAAAATGATTTTTAGTCCAGTGATAAAGATGTCAATAAATGTTAAAATAAATTAGTCTAAAATGTAAATTACCAGTAGGTTGTGAAGTCTGAAATACTGCTACTATTTTAAATTGATAATGGTTCTTGATTTGACAAATATTTAGTATTTAACTTTGAAACATTTTTTAAAAACATGGATGTGTTATTAAGTGCTTGGTGAGTGCATATAGATTTACTACAGATGTTTTATGTTTTAAGATATTTAAAATACCTTTTTTTGAATAATAATTTGTTCCAAATGTTTTTCCTTATTTACTTCCATAATTAAAAGACTAGAAACATGCTTTGTTTTTCTATTTTTTTTTTTTTTTTTAAGTTTCAGTACTGGACTCAAGATGTCTCTTGCTTTACTGAAAAGTCTCTACCCTGTGTATGTGCACTGGAAGAGATAGTATATACCACCTTTCATCAAACTTAATTTGACAGGTGGCCCCGCCCCCTTTGTCCATTTTTCAGCCAATCAGAATCGTCCTTTCAGTCCTTAGTCCCGCCTTC
>NW_018128313.1:205226-211164 GCF_001952655.1 Monopterus albus
CAGTAATATGCTGTTCATTGAGAGTAGTTTAGCATTCTGTATTACTACTTTTTGCTACAGCATGGGCGTGGAAAGCATGTAGAAAACGAACCGTGACAGAGGGACGCAAAAAAAAAAAAAAGGGATCGTGTTCACCCTAACTGCTTCGATGTATGTTCAAAGGATAACGCACTAAAATGCTGTTCGTTGACAATAGTTTGACATTCTGTTAAGTCTATATTCCACACTCATCATTCTTAATTAGATCATTTTACAAGATCAAGTAAGGAACAAGTTAAATACTTAACTACACCCTGATATGTAAGGGGTGCAACCAATATCAAATACAGTTATACAGTTATATTCTTATCTACATAACCATACATAACCATAGGCGTGTACAGAATGCAACCGATGTCTGTTTATCTTTTCAGATGCGGTTAACCACAACTTCCTTATCTCCAGCTGCAGGAGGGTGGGGTACCCCCGGTGACCACGTGGGGGCCACGTGGAGACCACGTGGACCGGAAACCGGAAGGCGGGACTAAGGACTGAAAGGACGATTCTGATTGGCTGAAAAATGGACAAAGGGGGCGGGGCCACCTGTCAAATTAAGTTTGATGAAAGGTGGTATATACTATCTCTCTACTGGATGTTTTACATTTTCATATCACACTTGTGTCTCCTGCATATTGGACCCTAGTTAGTTGTGATGCTATATTTACTGTGCATGACATTTAAGGTGAGCACAGAGAAACAGTCAAACCGTGCATACATTGATCTGAATAGTGACAGTCAATCATCCAAGTGAAGTAACAATAAGCAAAAGACGCTTCTGAGTGGAGAAGTATCTGACAACATGCTTATACAGTAAGTTGTAATTTAAGTGATTTACTTTCAGAAATGTCACCATCATGTTTGAATCCATCCATCCATTATCCTGTGGAGGGTATAGTAGCAGGAGGTTTGTCAAACAGTAAGCAGGTATAACTGATTAGGGGCAGGAGTGTGGTTAAGTTCAGCTCAAGGAAAATGGGCACACATGTCAATGGGGGAAATAGATTCCACTTTCCTTAGAATCTACTCCTGGGTAACAGAATCTAACGCCAGCGAGGGAGGCCTGCTGAGAGACTGTCCCAGCTGGCGCTGGACAGGAAGAAGAACATGTCTTGGACAGACTGCCTGTTCATGACACAGCTAGCAAACCCACAGCACAACACCTCCTGTGTCATTATGTCAGTTCGCCAGAGAAGATGCAGTGTATCAGGGAACACTTCCTGTGTTTGTTGACTGCAAGCGATTTTCTACAGAATATTAAATATCATGATTTTGTTTGACTTGATGTCCAGTTAAACCTTTGCCACTGTGTGTTATTAGGGCTGTATCCCACACACAGGTTTTCTATACTGAAATAAAAGCTGACACTTGACAGTTCAATGAAGGATCCAGTAATTTATCTCAAACTGAATTAGCACAGAGGCCAAAAAACAAAATGTGTGTAACTATATATGTATGTAATTGTTTACAAACACATTTGAATAATGGATAATGAATAATAGCCTGAATTTGTTAAGATGCCACTTGACTGGATTATAAGGAACAGAAACCTCCACATAACTCTCTTTTTGCCTTCTATACCCACCACTGACTTCATCCGACTGATATACCTACAGGCTTTCAGGCTGACAACACAGACAACACGTCTGTGACAGCGGACTGGAGGAGCTGCTTCGATGGAGCCACAAGAACAGATTTATATGAATGTAGAGGAGCTGGGTGTCGTCTGCAGCACTGCAGGAGGGGGGACTGGTAGGTCTGTTAAATACCATATCATACAACATAGATTCTGATATACTGTAGAGCACGAGTTGTAGTTTTAAAACCATCAGTCTCAAACAACCAAAAACAGAAAATGGAATCACTCATACCTGTAAATACTGGGGATAGTTTTGTGTAACAAAACAATGATGATATCTAACCAACATGTGGGCATGAAGTATTCATCTCAGTAACAGGCCTTATATATTTTTTCAGTCTGGAACTGAAAGTTCAACACTGATTCATTTTAAGCAAAAATACCAAACATGAAGATCATTTGTCTTATACAATAGCACATAGAATTTTGTTTTGTATCGTTGGTCAGACAAAACGGGTACTTTGAAGAGTCACTTTGGGTTTTTGGAGAGAGACTAGTTATTTATTTTGAATAACTAAAGAACTGTTCAGCAGACTGTTGGTTGCAGCTTTATCCAGACACTTTGCAAACATATCTCACACACACACACCTACAAGTATAAACCAGTCAGGAAGAAACAATATCAAGAACCGAGAGTAGACAAAGGTAGTGTAGTTTGTTCCTCAGTGTGGTGCAGGTCACATTCAGCAGCTGTAATGTGGACAGACAGTGCACACGCACACACACACACACACACACACACACCTACAAGTATAAACCTCCTAAAGAAGGAAACATACACATTATGTGGAAGTAAAACCACCACAAGCCATTTTCATATCTGACACATAAAGACATATGATGCCTCATCATTTGGACATATGTGTCATTTCTAGACTATTTTATGATGACTATGTGTGTAGAGAATTGTTTAGTCTGGTGTGTGTGTTTGTTGTTTTGCAAAATATCACATATGTGCAGCTGCTCTACATTACAGAGTGTATTACAGTAGTCTAGTTACTGTATGTAAGCATATGGCAGTTTCACTACATCTCTGAGTATGACTTGGACATCTTTCCTTTGGTCACAAATATAATATTTCTTGCATAATAAATGAACAAATTAACAAAGCACATTTTTATTTGTGTGTCAGGAAGGCAATCTTCTTCAATTTTGCTTTTTCATTATTATAAATAGCATGTTCTTAAAATACAAATAAAATATCAATAATATGTTTTATTTTTTATTTATTTGTTTTCTCTTCTTTCTCTCTGTTGCATCACTTTTGACTGTATGTTTCTCTCTTTCTACATAGCTATGTAATGACAGTTTTACATCTATGTTTTCACAGCATGTTCACATATTGCACAGCATCTGTACATGTGCGTGTAATTATGTGTAATAGACTGAGACTCAAACCTGACTCTGGCCAAACACAGAGAAAGGTCCAAAGTTTAATAAACAAAGGTGGGGTCAGACATAGGCAAGCCGCCAGCGAAGCAACCAGAGCAACTAGGGAGTAAGAAGCAGCCCCCTGCCAAAAAAAAAAATCCCAAACTAAATAGACAACCTCTACACAATGACACAGGTCTTCATATCATATGTTTAGTGTATTATGCACTATGTACATAGTATTAGTGTTCTGCCTTGTAGCCACTTTGTGTTAGAAAGCATCAAAGTGCTTTTTGTAACTGGATGGTCATGTTTTGTCATTATAGTTTTGTACTGGGTGCATATACTTTAAACCAGTCTGAACCTCCATGCCATTCCCAGTACATGGACCTACGTATTTTACAGTTTGAAACTAAACAATGTCTACATTGTTTTTACGGTTTGAAACTAAACAATGTCTACATTGTAAACATTATACTATACATTCATAGAACGAAATGTTTGAATGATTGGTCTTGTAATGATGATGACAGCTTTTTTTGTCATTTTCAGTTCAGATATAAATTTAATTCCCATATAACAACTGGGAACATGAAGACTTTAATGTATCCTAACACTAAACTGTACACCTGCAGGAACCATTCCTGTGAGAACAGATGTTGTGGCCAGAGAGGAAACTGAAACCTGGTCATGTTCTAAAGTGGCTACACTTTGTCTGGGGCTGCTGTGTTTCCTCCTGCTGGTCATAGTCATAGGAGTCAGTGCACTGTGTGAGTATTCACAGAGAACAGAGGAAGTGGAAACATGAAGAGGTGAAGAGTGGTGAACAGTAGGTTACAGATGAAGCAAACTGTGGCATGAGCCTATGTTCTATGTTCCTTTTCTTTGCTCCCAGATAACAAACAGGTTCATCAGCTGTCCAGAGTCCTGGCCAATTACACAGCAGAGAAACACCAGCTCCTGGTCAGATACCAGAACTTAACTGATGAGAGAGACCAGTTACAAACCAGTTTCAACAGAGTGATGGAGAACACTGGTGAGGATTCTTCTCACAGACGCATGTATCAAAGAAAATGTCAGAAATTATATTTGATAAGGTTTGTCTGAGTGGGGCAGAACCTATAATACTAAATTTTAAAGAAGGTGGAAATATTCTGAATATAACCCCCAACTTCACCGCTTCATAAAAATGTGTTTAAAAAACTTGCATCTTTACATGTAGTGTGGTTTTGTTTCATGATTCCTTTGTACTGTGTACATTTGTTACCTGAGTGCTGAGGTTCATTCATCTGCCCGCCATCTCCGCTGATTTGTAAATATTGACTGGCTATCAAACAGGCCTGGCAGCAACGTATCGTTCTTCATGTTATGTGAGAAAAAGTAGAAGTAATATGTAGTTGAAATACAACAGCCCTGACTGGCTGTGATTGTTGATAGGTCTGTGGTATAATCTGTAAAGAGTGGCCTTTTTCTAAGACTTTTGTTAAAATCACAGCTTAATTTATTGATTATATTAATAGTTCACCAGTTCCTTAAACGAGTCCATCTGGTTGTGAGATAGGTAATCACCTGTTCACCCAGTCCTACATCTGCTTCCATTTCCTCACATACTCCACAACGTGACCACTGTGTCTCCTCAGGAACGTGCCCTAATGGGTGGAGGAGGTTTGGCTGCAAATGTTACTACTTTTCGACCACACTGGGCTCATGGCCTAACAGCAAACAGCAGTGTTCAAACCAAAGAGCAGACCTGGTAATCATTAACAGCCGGCAAGAAATGGTGAGGTTATCAATGGTTTATAGAAGCATACTGTATATCTACTGTATGTGTGCCTTCAGTGTGAAGTGATGATTTTTCCCCTGAAGGAGTTCCTGAATCAACTTGGAGCTCATTTGAAGTTTTGGATTGGATTAAGTCAAACACCCAGCCAATCTATGTGGGTGTGGACTGATGGAACATCACTTGGAACCGCGTAGGTGTTCAAGGATCATGTGTACCTTGAAATCCAATCATATTTACATACAAACACACACAATAAACATAATAAACATGAAGCCCATCTCAGTCCAATAGTAATACAGAAGAGTGAGGCATTCTGGTTGACGTGTCATCTCGTATCTTACAACAAGGATACTGATCAAACTTCTAGTTCTGTGTCTCAAAATAATGGTTTCAGTTAAGTTTCCTGTGTTCTGACTTTCCTTTCTGTCTTGTCCCTGTCTCTGTTTCCTTGGAATTGGAATGACTGTCTTTCTAGGCACTGGCAGAATGGAATCCCGATTTATTACCAGCACTATAGGACTCAGAGTTGTGCAGCTTTCAACAGCTTTCAAGCTGGAGGCTTTGAGCAGACAGTTAAGTCATGGAGCATGGAGCAGTGTACCCAGTACCTACGGTGGGTATGTGAAAGAGAAGCTGACATGCCCCTTTGATTCTGGTACACCTGCAAGTTTTAAGACATTATATTTGGGAGAAAGGACACTGTACATACCAAATGGTGAACTCTGACTAGAGGTACAGTTGTAGATGATTGTTACTAATAATGCAGATGATGATGAAGCATGTTTATCCCTATGACCAATGTTAGGTATTTTTAGTCAGATAGAAATTGGATAGATACTTTATGTATTAGAAATGTTTAGTGGCGATAGGATGTCTAGTTAGACTGTTAAATGCTTAGTCATGCTCATGAGTTTCTACAGGGTACATCTGGTCAAGGATAACTAGAGAGAAGAGTTGATGACTGTCAGCAGGCAGGGTGTTCAAAATTATTATTACGATGTGTATAACTGTAGCCTTAGCCATAATGTTCTTATGTTTAAGACACAACATGTACTAGAGGTCGTGAGAATGTTTTTAGCTACACACCACTTAACCAACAGACATACACA
>NW_018128313.1:211548-212424 GCF_001952655.1 Monopterus albus
TGAGCGTGTAATGTTAATTTTACCTGTGATCCTTTGAATAAATCAGCACTGTTTTGAAGTTACTTGGACTGCCTCGTCTCTCAGAGTTAGCATGGTAAGACGGACCATATCCTACAACCAACAAAATAAGAAAAATGATGCAAAGAATGAAAATTGAAACAAAGTTTTCAGTCATGCTGCCAGTGTGGCTCTAGGGATGGTGACATCCACTGCTCTGGTCAAAACAACTGATGTGGTGAGAAACTTTGTACTGACAATTATGGTCAACCAAGAATGGATCCTACTGATTCTGATGATCCTCTGACGTTTCCTCCAGCACCAGCATTTGTGCTCCAGAGTGGCAGCTACAGTATCATGTGGACAATGACATTCATTGACATGAAATTTGATACAAATGTTCAAGGTCCATAGATGAGCAGCTCTACTGACTTTGGTGACCCTCTGCCACTTATCCAGCAACACCATCATGTCTGTGCAATCGCTCAACAATGACTGGGCTGACTGACACAAACTGTGGTACAAAAACATTCCTGGTGCTTGTTGAATGGATGCCAATGAAATTTATGAGCGTCCTTATGTTTACATTTTATCCAGTACTTTGGTTTGTTACCAAATACCTGCAAAATTAACAACTTTTTAATCAGCCTGTGTTATCATTCTGCAGCATGTGTGTAAGGTCTATATATGGGTCAAGCTACAGCTGTTAGCTATGGGAAAACATACATTTTAAAAGGGCTGCAATGTCAGTACCTACAACCATCGCATGTGCACTATCCTTATTATCCTTATCCTTATGTGTAGAGGAAATGTATCCGTTGAACTCACTCTAGGTAAAGTTTTACTTGAATTCTACAAACTGTTAGGTATTTTTTAGTC
>NW_018128314.1:0-13846 GCF_001952655.1 Monopterus albus
CCACACAGTGTTACAGTTTCTGACAATGAACATGGCAAATGAACAGTGTCAACTGCCAGATAGAAGAAGAGGAGTAGGGTGGTGTGGTGGGAGGGGAGGGAGGCAAAACAGAGGAGGAGGGAGAAGAGGCTGAGGACATAGCATGTTCCAGATGAAATAAGGGCCACGCTTGTGGACCATGTTGTCAATCACGGCCTTACAATGACTGAGGCTGGTCAAAGGCAGTGAATGTTGTGAGAACAGCCAACTGTTCTGTCCAGGGGGGTTTCATCTGTTTACATTTCTAATGGTGTCTTTTCCTTTGTGCTATGCAGTGCTGTAAAACACTTTTCTGTATCACAGTGACAATAAAAACAATGAAAATGTAAATGTGAATCTGTCCGATCTTTCTCAGTCTCCCACATACAGCAATGTGAAACTGTTCTGCTGAAACTGCTACATGCCGTACAGAACAAATGCAGCCGTGTGTATTTTCATTGTCATAACCTGCGCCATGGTTTACATATGAAAATATTTTCAGTGTTTTAATTCTGACCGGTTCTTTTATCTGAAGGCCCCAAGAAGTAACACTCAGGAAACAGGAATCAGCTTTACGTAGATTTATTTTCTTCTGGTTAAATGCAGAGTTATTACAGCGCTGGGCTCTAATTCCAGAAATATATCAAAGAAACTGAGAAAAACACAATGCTGCATTCATGTTAACTGTGAGAAAACCCCCTGCCATCCATGATCAGTTTTCTCTTAAATAGTAACACGGACTTACTGGAATAAGTAATATATGCAATATTTTAGGTACATGATAGTTTTCTCACAATTGGGGATAAACATGTAAAAATCATAGGGCAAAGGACGAAACTCCACATTTCAAGTATATAGTAACAGAAATTAACGACCAATTCCATGTACCTGAAATGAATTATATTAATGAGCAGTTTTTGTACGTGACCGGTTTTGTTGGTGTTCATGAGAGCTCATATTTACTGTTTTTGTTGTATAACATGAATGCAGCATAAGGTTAGCTAGGTAGCCGGCTAACGTTACAAGCATCTAGGTTAATGAGTTTCTCTTTTGTACTTTGTGGCGCTTAATTGAAACAATGCTAAGATTCCGACATGCATATCCTGCACCACTGGTTATTTTAACGCTCGTTATTGTCTGACTAATGTGCTTCATGTAAAGTAATATCCTAATACTTCTAGCATTATTTGCTAGCATTAGCTAGAGCAGGTTCGTTAGCCAAAAATAACACTAAGAAGTCCTTCTGGTTCTATATTGTAATGGGAATTCTTTCAGCAAAGAGACAGAAGATGTTAGGCAAACACACTCCCGACAACCGCAACTAATGGGAATTATCTGGCGCACTAACAGGTAGCTAGAATCAGTCAGTCATGCTTTTTGATTGGAGTTTCCGATGAGTTTAAAGTAACGTTATTGATAGCACGCAACGTTAGATAACGTTAATACTTTCTCGGGCCCACGTTAGCGCATTTGTTGACAGATCAGTTACATTACTATATGAATGGAGTATGTAATTGTTTGGTGGTTTGAACCCGTGCCACGTTTGCAGTAATGACACTTTGCCACAAATCTTTGTGCCATTTTTCTGTGTTCTGTTACAAAAGGCAAATACAAGAAGCTTCCCCCTCATTTTACAACATAGTGCATAATGATATAAGTAGTCAATTGCGAGTATTTAAAAATGTAGAGAAATCAATATATATATATATATATATTGTACATTTATATTATAGAAAACAAGATCTTGTATTGCTCTGTACACATTGCTATATTCTATCTACCTGTTACAGAGTTTTTATACAGTGGCTTCAGAAAATAGTAATCTTCTTTATTGTTTGTACAGTTATTACAATATTCTGTTAATACAGTATTCAGTTATTACAGTGTTCTTGGCATTCAAGCCAAGCAAGGCCTGTGGCTCTCTCTCTGTCTCCTCTTGTTCTCGTCCTCATCCTCATTTGTAGAGTATTCTCCATGCTGTAAGCTACAGCCATAACTGTGAGGAGAGAGGAGATGTGATGCATTGAGCACATAGTTGCAAGCTAACCACAGTGAGATACTGTGTGCTTTTGTAGCTTGTAGTCCTTTTATGTGGACGTACATGCGCACAGCAGTTTAAAGTCACTTCCTGCAGACCATGCTCTGTTGGTCTTGTAGCTGAATATTTTACATATTTGTATAAACAATTGAAATATATGGTATAAACTCTGTCTCTGTGGGCCTGAGTAACCTGTAGTATAGGAAAATGCTGTGCCTTTGAATTCCAATTTGCACTTAAGGTTTGATTTATGATGACTGCTAAGCAACACAATCAGTACTACAGTACTCTTTTAATAGTCACTACCAATTTAGGCATGCTTTGTACCTTTTTCAGGTTGTACACTCACCATTAGCTGTGTACTTTTCATGTTTACCATCTGACACTGACTATAATAGCACTACTTTTGCCATTCTCTTCATTTTGCTATCACTGACATACACAAAGAAATTCAATGGATCAATATATACAGTAACAATTGCACATTGAGTGCTTCAGAAGCAGCCGGTCATTCTGGTTGGTTGGGATGCAGAAGCAAAACAATTACTAAAAGAAGTGAAGTTGCTGATGTGCCAACATGTGACTTTATTTCTATAAATATCCACACTGTTACTTATGAATTCACAGAACCCCAGTAGTTACTCTCAAAACCTCTGTTTCCTTTGGTATGCATTTTGTTTTGGACTGGTCATTGATATCAGGTCACATGATTGCACATGTGACCAGTTGAGGTGAATCAAATGGGGCAAGCCAGGAATGTAAAACTCAAAGCCACAGTTTCTCTTCACCCTCCCTCCCTCACACTCCTTTGGTTTTGTTTTCCCTTTGGGTGGTGCCTCTGACAAAACAGGATTCACTTTACTGTGGGTTATGAAAAACTGGCAGGGTGCTGCTCCACTGCGCCCAGCTGTCTTTGTTTCCTCGTTCTGTTGCATTACTTGTGTGGTGAAACCTAATCATTTCCAGGAACATGAGAGTTTGGCTTTCGGCCAGTCAGTCATAGACTCCAATGGACCAGTTTGGTACTTTCAGTTTCATTTCTCTGGGATTTGGCATAGAATGAAACACAGTAGAGTGGAGGAGGGAAGGGAGAGGAGTTAAAGCTGAAAGGTTTCTGGTAGAGAGGCAGCAGTTGAATTTCAGAGGGAGTTGAACTACTGATCTTTTCATTTAAAGGAATAGGTAGGTCTGCTTGTGTGTCATGCATTTTTACTGCTAACTATAGTTTGTCCATGTACTTTTACACATGCAAGATGGTTATGTGTAAGGTGTATGTTTTGATGTTTTAGTACAACTACTGTTTCTGATTATTTCTGTAATGTACATACAATGGATGTAAAAATCTGGAGTTAATTTTTAATAAGCATTTTAATTTTAATAAACTGAGTCATAGTAATATAGATTTCCATTTCAACTCTGATAGAGTTAGCCTTCTCTGTGGTGCTGTCTGCTTTGTCAGTGTAATCAAACAAACTGTTACGCTGATGCTACAGTACATTGTGCTTCTGATAAGAAAACTCTATTCAGGTGTTAATCTTTTTTTTAATCACATATCTCAACATTTAAATCAGAAAACCAGGAAACTTATTTAGAATTATGGACAATATTACAGTATTATGTGCGGAAATGCTGTTGTTAATCTGCAACATTCATAAATTCTTATATATATTTCTATATAAATATTGAGATATTTGGCACATTCATTGTTGTTACTTAAGAAAAATTTTCAATAATTATAATTCAATATTATAGTACTATATTTATGAAATGTAAACCCAAGTTCGTGAGAGGGTGCCCACCTGCTGACCCTCTAGACTTGCCGTCACCCTTATACCCACACAGAATTTGTATTGGCGTTGTTGATGATACAACTCAGTAGGGTCATTGCTGGTGTTTTTTTTGGCAGTGTCAGTGATTGGACAACTGAGTGGGCCCGGCTCTCAGAGGTGACATTACAAGCCAGTTTGGCTGGCCACTGCCTAACCTGACAAAATGCACAGCAGATACTGTGTGTCAAGCCACATATCTGCTCTTTGATTTGGGGGATTGATAGGTTTCTGGGATGCTTCGTTTTTAAGGGTAGCTTAAATTGAAAAATGGTCTTACTCACTGTGGGGGCCTGAAGATTTATGGCATCATGGACTGATACTCCACCTCTTTGGGGCCAGATAATGGTTAAACATATTTAACTTGCATACTGAGCTTCCATAGGGAATGCTTCCCTATTCTTTGGCACATCTAATTGTGTATTAACATCTGTAAGAAAAACATGTTTGTATTCCTTAAACCTGCAGCAATTGTTTTTGTGGCCACTTGGGGGCAGTGCAGTGAGCTTGTGTACACAACATTGCTTTGTCTGTCATTTAGTGCTATGCAGGTAGCAAGCACAGTATGTGATTTTTACAGCTTCTGCTGGGTCTTAAAATAACACTGGTAAGAGTGAACCAAAACAGCATAAATACAAACTGTGAAAAGGTCGCTCTTTTCTGTTTTCACACTGAAACAGGCTGTGAAACTAAAACAGTGAGTTAAACACACTCCAGATCTGAGGGAACCTGGAGAATGAGGTGATACTGTAATTCTTTTCAGGTTAACAAAGACCCATTTCATTTATGCAAAGTAATTTAATATATTGTTAAAACTAATTATTCATATACATCTGATAGCAATATGTAAGCCAATACCCATAATAAATAAATAAATACAGTAAATACACATTTCTGATAAGGATCACCTCATTTGGTTATTAAAGAATTGTGAGCAAGATATGTACTTTTCACACTAAAACAAACTTACATACACATTTACATAACATTTTTGGCAATTCTGGGCCATAATTTCTTGTTACCAATTGGTTAATATTCGATACACCCTTTTCTGATCGAAGCTAATATGGGCTGACCACTATCACCACTATCAAAACATATAAAATAAAACAATACTCAACCACACTATTAACAGTTGAGTTTTTTATTATAACATCAATCTATGTTGGATATCTGTGTACATCACTTAAATGGTACACATTATATATAGTTTATTAGTGAGAACACAGACTACAATAAAAATTATTTGCAGTCTTTACTCATTAATGGTGGTGTCTCCCTCCCTGACAGCATTACTCAAGATGGAGAAGGTTCTGGGAAATATCGTGTCTATGGTGAAGCAGCACAAAGATGGGATCCCTCTGAAAAAGCTGGCTGTATTATACAGCCAGACATACCACAAGAAGCTGACTTTATCCACACTGGGCTTCGACTCCATAAATAGCCTGGTAGCCTCTCTGGACAGACATCTGGTTGTGGAAGGGGAACTGGTGTTTCACAGGAACCAATGTAGTGAAAGTCAGAGTGGAGCTGGAGATGGAGCGGGTGCTGGAGCTTCTGCAAAAGCTGTGAGGGAGGAAGAGGTGTTCCATAAAATTCATCAGCCTCAAAATCAACCTGGAATTGGAATGTCAACAAAAGCTAAAAAGGGTACTAATGTTGAGAGGGTTCTGGAACATATAGTGTCTATGGTGAAGCAGCACAAAGATGGGATCCCTCTGAAAAAGCTGGCTATATTATACAGCCAGACATACCACAAGAACCTGACTTTATCCACACTGGGCTTCGACTCCATGAATAACCTGGTAGCCTCTCTGGACAGACATCTGGTTGTGGAAGGGGAACTGGTGTTTCACAGGCACCAATGTAATGAAAGCCAGAGTGGAGCTGGAGCTGGAACTTCAACAAAACCTGTGATGGGTGACCATAAGTCTCACCAGCCTCAAAATCAACCCAGAGCTGGGACGTCAACAAAAGCTACAGAGGACAGTAAGCCTGCAACTCCACAGAGAACTGAAGCACTAGGTGATAGGAGTGCCATACCGACTGTTACCATGCCACAGCTGGATGCCAGTCCTCAGTGTGTGCCTCTCACTCAGGCAAGAATTAGCTTTCCTTTGGCTTCTCCTACCTCTATAGTTTCCACCCACTGTCTTCCTATTAACCCACTGTTTGCACCCAAGCCAGCTGAACAGTTGACCCAACAGCTGCTGTACCAGAGGGTCATAGAGGTAAGTCATGTTTTCAAAGAGTTTCTGATATAAAAAAAAAAAAAACATCAAATGTATAGTAAGATATTACACTAATAACTTGCATATATTGTGGTTTGCTTTGGGATATTAGATTGTGTCTTTAACCTACTATTCTAATCTAAAAACTGACCATTGACCTTTACAGCACACAAAGTAATTAGCACCAACCACCTTTGTGAACCACCTGGTCAATAGGTTTGTTGATATGTTCCAGGTGATGAAGAAGCACCAGCTTACTGCTCCGTCAATGGAACAGCTCCAAAACTTCTATTTCCAGGAGTATGATGAACAGCTTCCTCTTGCACAGTACATGTCTATGTATGACAGCTGGGAAGCATCTCATCTTCAGAAGCCTACTCAGTCTGAACCAGCTGCAAACATTGCTGTAGTGCAGACAACTTCAGGTAGCCAAACATGACATTATTTAGGTTCATGCATAAAAGCACAAAGGTTGTCACCATATCAATACTAATCAGTGTTGCCATCTCCTCCCACAGCAGAACTGAATCTTATAAGAGAGCCTGAAAAAGAACGGCAGCAACCAGCTATCAGTTTCCTCTCTGACTCTGACTTTCCAGTGCTGGGGGCAAATGAGAACTTGACTAGAGAGCGAAAGAAAAAAGTGAGAGATGCACCCCAGAGTGACAGCAGTGCCCCTGTCTTTAGAGATTGTTATCATGCCCAGCTGAGAGAGGTCCATGGAGCTAATATGCGAGCAGTAGAGGCAATGGAGGAGGACCAGGCTGAGCTCACGAGGAAGAGGACGAACAGGACTCTGGATGTGGATAGTGTCAACAGTCTGATGGAGGAAGTGAGACGCGAAATTGCTGCAGAGGGCAACCTGGTCACCAAAGAGATGGTGAGGAGAAAGAGGATACAGTTTGACTCTGAAATGAATAATTACACAGTTTGGGAATACTTGTTTGCTTTCTCATTAATTGATATCACTTATGTTTGTACGTTATGAGACTTTGAGCCAATAGGTGATTAGTTTGGCTTAATGTCTAGAGCAAGGGGAAACAGCCAGAGTGGCTCTGTCCAAAGGTTAAAAAAAATCAGCCCACTGTCTCAGAAATGTAGCTAATTAAAAGTAGGGTTGGCGATTCTGGAAAAACCAGCAAGAAGAATCTCAATTTTGAAAGTAGACATCCGAAGAAATCCCACCCTTTCATTCTTACTTCTCTCCAAACCACTCCCAGAAAACAAAACTGATAATTTAATCTGAAAAATAGCCTTTTTCCCTCAATGCTGTACATTTGCAAACTGCAGCAAACTAATGTACTGCATTTCATGTCTTCATTCTTCTCTTATTGTCTTCTAAACCCCTATCCAGATGATATCCAGGGTGTGTCTGCTCCTGCAGATTCCCTCTTTGGAATCTGCAAGGATCAATCCCCGGACGATTTCAGCTCTAAAAGACCTTCAGTACATAGTGAAAGAGATCAACATGTTCATAGAGGTGGGAACATCTGTGTTTGCTAATAACCTGTGTGTATCTGAGTGTTTGGTTGTTAACGCCGTGTGGTGGTTAAAAATAAATCAGATTCCAGAAGAAATATGTAATAGAACAGTATGTACTTCACATATAGACATTACTTGTACTTAGTTTATTATTTGTACTTATTTGAGCTGAGTGGCTATGGGTTCATGTGAGTTGGACAATGGGTTTCCGTAAGTGGTCAGGAACAAAATGTTTCCTGTTTTTGAAGTACATCTCAGGGTGTTGTTTCCCGAAACTGGAGACAGGAAGCCAGGTTTAGAAATAGACGCAACAGCATAAGGGAGGCTGCTGATAAAAGGAGTGAGCCTGGGAGAGAGGAAAGAACCATGCTACCGTGAGCAGTGTACCACCAGGCCAGCCTTGGAGGGCCGGGGGGAGCCGACGACTGACTGGGGCTGACAGGGAACTGACTCGGGACAGAACAAATGACCTGACTGACTGGTGCTCTGACAATCTTCTTATGCTTTAGCTATTCCATTGTAAGAGGAGAGTCTCTGTTCTCTGTTCCCTAACTACAAGATTATCTGTTTAAATACTACTCTATTCAGAATAATTGTAATATTAAATGATCCTTTAAATTGTAATGGTTTGTCTGAATTAATTTAGTTGGTATCTCACTCTTGCCACAACAGCCGTCTTTTTTTCTCCTTCTGTCAGTCCACTGAAGCAGTGACATCCATCTGTACGCTTTATGAGCTGGGCCAATCACTGGCTGGCCTGAAGGACAAGAAGCACTATGAAGAGCTGAACCTGGGGCCCCTCTGCAAGCTCCCCCTCATCCACCGCATGTTCAAGATTGACAGTAACACCAAGGATGATGACATCCACCAGATTGGGACAATAGACATCTTAAAGGTGTGACTCAGATGACAAATGGCACATGATCTAGTTCAGGGGTGTCAAACTCAATCGCACAGGGGCCAAAACTCAAAGCACACTTTAGGTCGTGGTCCGAGCAGGATAAACATTTATTGGCTAGAGCCAATCTAGCCCAGGTCACCTGTCTATCACAGGGCTACATACAAACCATGTAGTAGTTAAGTATTGCAGATAATTTTTTTGTTTGATTGAGCTTTACATTTGAACTTTAATGTTTTCTATTATATAAGTTCTATTATACATAGTTTGAACAATTATCTACAGAAGCTTTTTTGCATTTCATTAAAGTTAATAATTTAGAACAGTATATTTTCATGTATATCTATACGTATGTATGTATGTACATCACAAAGTATCCGAAGATACACAAAACATCAACTGATTGTTCACTAGCTAGGACCCTGTCTTCACTAACTAAATGGATGGAAACGGTGCTCGGTGCAGGCTTGAGTTATGCACTGCGGTGTGGGGGAATGCTTCAGAGATCTGCACTGCTCACGGGTACTGGCACTGCATAAAGGGAGATAGAGGGGAGAGAATGATTTAAATTGGGGAGGCAGGGTGGGTTACAAAAAGCGAATGTGTATCTTTCTTGGTGGTTTAAATATGATTAGAAGCGGAAGGAGTGTGTGCCGTTCTGGTGTGGTCCTGCTCCTGAACCTCCGATAAAGTCTCCAATTTAAAAATCACATTTTTCTCAGTCTCTTGAGAGTCTTGATGCAAATGAAGTCAGGAAGGCCATGTAAGATAATACAAATGACCTCAAGGTGCTCCACAATAATAAATCCACATGGTTGCCAAGACAATATGTTTACCATGGTGTGCAGCTTAAAGATAACAGAGGAATTTCACTGACTGTATGTCTGAGCTTCAGGAGCTTGTGATATCATGATCTAAAAACACTAATGAGCAGTTTAGTTTGTGCTGAATGCTGATTATTATCACCCGAGAAAGTATCTTGTTCAGTCAGTAATCCTTCAATAACCAGCCTGCAACTGCAACTGTTCAAAACAGGTCAAATATAATTTAAGGAAACAAGCAAAAACAACATTAACAGTTACTGATGATGTTTCTATTATAACAATATAAAGACAGTTTTCATCTATTTTAACTTCATGGTTGAGTTTCCTGTGGCTTTAGATAGAGTATATGATTCTGTGAAACTTTTAATTCATTTGCCTAAATGTGTCTATTCTGTGTCATTTGTTTAGCAACTTCGCATTTTTCGAAGGCAGCAGAACAAACCAAAAGTAGACCTTGCTGAGTTTATGAAGCATCTGGCTGATCACTACAACTGTGAGTCTCCCTATGAGCTGGGCATCAGGATACACAGCCTTGGACTGCCCATATCAGTAAGAGACACAACCTACTTCTTTAAAATAGTACAAAGTCATTTAGCTGAAGGGGAGCAGGTGTGCTCATCATATGGAACAGATAACATTAACAGAGAAAAGTCATTGAGAGTGAATTGGTTTTCTCTCACAAGATACAGAAAATTCTTTTTTGGCTATGGTCACCACCTGTGGGTGGAAAAAAATGGATGACAGTGGTTCTGTAATGCCAGTGAGATCATGGCTGAGAATACCTACATCAATTATTAGAAACTGTATGCAATGACAGGAGTCTAAAGTTTTGTTTACATCTCCATGGGGGCTGCAGTGTTTATACACGGCATAAGAGTTTTATGGAATGAACAGAAGGCTGAGGATTTTCATATTCATGAAGTTTTATCATTAGTTGCACTGAAAATCAATGTACTTTGGTAGAAAGTGGTTTTTAATGTACAGCTAACTATCAACCACAGTGTGTTGTGCTGAAGAAAGAGGTACAGTAGCAGTATAGTTGAGATGAAACATAAGGTTGACTGTATTTTACCTGTTTGTTCAGCTTGTTTAACATTCCCTCTTTGTCTTCTTTAGTCCTTAATGAAAGTGAGTCGCTCTGAGCATGCAGCTTTGGAACAAGCCAGGGAGATCATCCAGAAAGAGCTGGAGGAGGAGACCCAAGAACGACTGAGAAAGATCAAGAAGAGCACGTTGGAGCCAGTGTACGGAGCAGGTTCCTTCTCCTCCACAGGCAGCTTGGACCTCAGGAAAAAGTATGCTTCCATGTCGGCAGCTGAGGTGGTGCTAGAAGTCTTCTCGAATGCAGTGGGGGTGTTCAGTCCCAGGATGGCCAAGGTGGGTGCCAGACACTGATGCTAGATTGAGATTGACAAATGTATTAGAAAGAGCTTGCTCAGTAGTGGTGTGGAAAGTGGTTACACCACCCTGGTCTTGTGTCCTTAATTTGCTGCTATGGACTGCTAGGGGTTAATTCCACTAAGCCACACACCATGAGCCATCAAGGGGAGAGCACGCAGTTGCTGTCCTGTTCTGAACTCATTTACAAAATGCTATGGTTTGTTAATACTTAATGAAGTAGCAAAAATGTTAGATGAATACTGGCTAGACATTAAATTGGAGGCTAAACTCACCATGCAGCCACCACGTTGTGCATGCGTTTTATACTGGAGAATTTATCCTACCTCCCTGCAGTCAATGATATTACATGCATTTTTCATCATCATTAAAGTGATATTCATTATAAAGCATTCAGGGCAACATCAAGCTGGAAGCAAGCTGTTGTCTAAGAGTCTGTATCATTGTATACTGTAGCATTTAGATTTCCCATAATTGTAACCATGTTGCCCAAACCACAAACAAACACTGTTCGGCAGATTTTATACCTGCCGCATTTATCAGAGCAACTAACCATTTCTAGGCTACTTTTGGGACCCAGTGGACCATATCAATACAAATACAATCAAAATATTCCTGTTAAATTGGCTACTGGCAAAATTTCCACACTTATAAGTAATTTGTGATGTCATGTTATTGATACAGAGATGTGTTTCACTTCCAATGCAGCATGTGCAGAGCTTCCTGCTGCAGGTGTCAGGTGACCGGCTGGCAAGGGCCCTGTTTCAGCTGGCCATCTGTGGAGGCTCCCTGACTATCCCGCAGGACCTAGTTCCCAAAAGCAAGGCTTCCAAAAGCACAGAGCAAACTAAGAAAGAGGACAAATCCACCACATCCCTGCCCAGTGAAGGTATTAATGTCGGATGCACAATGTTTCTGCCACATATATGATAATCTCTGCTAATATTTGTTAGTCTGTGACTGATAGACTTTTCCGCTCTGTCTCTCTCAGCCAAAGTGAAGCAGTACCTGAAAGACAACTTGTCCTCTCAGATCTCAGCCATCACTCTAGCTCATATTGCCTCTTTGGAGAGGAAGTTGACCAAACACTTCCAGGTCAACGATTTCCTCTCATTAGGGCAAGGCAGCTTCCTGGAGTTCCTCGTTAAACACAGTCAGGTACAAGCAGATTTTTTGCTGCCAACTTCAATATGAACTCAAGGTCTGAGAGTCATCCCAGAGATCTCTCACTCTTGCCACAGAGCTAAGATAAAAATGCACACAGCTTTCATCTGTTTGTCTCTGGTTGTGTGCAGCTGCTGCAAGACATGCTGGGGTCCACTTTGTTTCTGGCCAGTGGCAGCATGGAACTTGCAGGCAGTGGTTTCAGGCCCACCAGACAAGACGTGTTTGAGTTCATTAAACAGTGTGGTGACGTGACCACCACTGATCCAGATGAAGTGAGTCAGTTTACAGTCACATGCAGTCTTACTGTGTAAATATACAGACTTAAATATTTAAACAAAGCATAAAAATGATTCTTGTAGTATAGTAAATTAAATGTTTGAGTTGACCTGAACAATTTCAACATCTGCCCTCCTTTTCCCAGCTCTTCCACATCGAGTCAGCACTGAGGTCCCACTACAGGGTCCGGGACAGTCGTGACCTGGGCCATGGCACTCTGCAAATGTTGGCCGGCCTGGTCCAGCGCCAGAGAAGCCTGGCTGGAGGAGGACTGAGCCAGATCTACTATGAATCAGCCCTTTTTGCCAAACATGGCAAAACGAGGTTAGCAGTGTAATACCACACAGACATTACTCCAGCAGTTTGGTAATGCACCTCCTTAAGGTTGATAGAGTCACCGAAACAGAAAAAAAAAAGCTAAAATCAAAGCAGACGCACCTTAACTTTGAGCTGGATTCTTCAGTTTACATAATGTATCATGATAGTTATATTATACGCTCCCAGCTCCTCACATTTATAACTTCATTTTGTATCACAGGCTTTGTTACAAATTTTAAGGCTAAGTCGAGATAACCCTGATGATATCATTATGACACCATCTTTTTTACTTGGAGCCAACTGCCAAATCGGATCTTCCAGAAATGAAAAGATGTAAATACATGAAACAAGAATTACCAAAAACGCTCCATTTTTATCTTTATTTATATATCCTCCCACCTTCCTCCCATGAGCAGTGCTGAAGGTGGGTGTGAGGCAGTGGGATGCCTGGGTGAGATGTCCAAGGCCCAGGCTCTGGCCAGCTTGCTCTCCTGTCCTCTGCTGGAGAATTTAAATGATTGGAGCCAATGGGAGCTGATCTTTAAACCCTTTCATGGCTCTCTCAAAGATTTTATCGAAAGAAATGCAGGTAAGAGTAAGCCTCAGCGGGTTTGTGTATCACTAGATCTTTTGTAGATAACTGTGAAATTTAATTTCTGCTCAGTGTTTTTTAATCATGCCCATGAAATGAAATGAAATGAAAATGGTGTAAGTGGGTAGATAGGGTAATGTCAGATATGTATTTAATATTACCAAATAATCATATGCAACACTAATGTTATTTATAAATTTGTTTACAACAGCTAATACAGACCTAGCAGCGTTGGAGGTGACACCAGGTTTGCTGCTCAGGATCACCACACACACAGGAGACAAGCATTTTTCTGGTGCTGCCAGTGCCCTTGACCCTGTCGGTACAGCTGGCCACCTTGTGTCCATGGTGGTCGCTGATGGGATCGCCAATGCTCCCACAGCCCTCCTGGCCAATCACATGCACACCTCCCTGGCAGCAGCTGTAGCTAAAGAAGGTAGTAATGCAACAGAACTGGGAGATTTAAGTTTGCTTCAATTCAAGGAAATATTGAGTTTCAAATGCAGCATGATTGTATCATCACAACTAAAATAACCCTTGCCTTCTTTAGATTTCTCCCAGGCTGAAGATGAGGTGTCATGTTACAGCAGAGTGGCCAAATTCCTCTTAGCGTGCTTGACAAGAATCCCCAGCAAAACCTGCTTGGCTCTTTGGCAGCCGGTCAGTCACACTGGATTACTAATCTGGATTAGAGGATCAAATCATATAGTCTGTTATTTTTAGACAGAAGTTATGTTTAAACTTTGGATTATTCACTACATATGGTGAGAACAGATAG
>NW_018128314.1:13883-45406 GCF_001952655.1 Monopterus albus
AGCAGGAAATAGAAATTCAAACTTCAACTTCCCAGAATCACTCTTGTTTACTTGAAATCTAATTAGTGCATTAATAATCTGCACACTTACATTTGTTTAACACAAGATCAGCAGGTGTACAGCATCATGAGCTGTTCTCAGCTCTCATGCTCAGCAAACCAAACTAAAACAGCATGGAAAGTATAGATGTTGGGCTTTCATTCTTTTGAAATGGGTGAAAATGGGAATGATTACAAAGCATTCTTCTCAAGCAAACAAATGAACCACACCTTTTAACAAGAAAACAAAAAACTAACCACATTTTACTGTCTGTTGACCAAAAGAGTAGGCAGCTTTAGCCTGTAGCCTTACTGCAGGATAGGTTGCATAACACAATGACAAGGGCAATGCATTTCTGCTGCAACTCTGATTAAGAATTGGTGCATTATTCCATTCCATGAATGTGACTTCCAGGTGTTTTTGGAGCCTTTCTCCCGTGTCTTGGGCCAGGCCAAGTCCAAACAGGTCCTAATTACTGTGGCCCAGTCTGACCTGAGGCACATGAACTGTCTGCATCGGCTGGGCATCCTCCTGGGCATCACAGACTGGGTCAAAGACTACCAGAAAAAGCTGAACCCACCACAGAGCCAAAACTACAGCCCATACACAGCTCCTGTGGAACAGACCAAGGTCAGTATTGTTACAGCACCATCTGTAGAAAGTTGAACTTCAACAGAAAAGCCAAAGATATCTAGTAAGAATTGATCTTAGTGTGCATCATAAATGATCTCTGGGTAGTCTACTCCCACTACACTACTGCCATGACCACACCGTACTTTGTCATCATACAGCTGAAATATCTGAAGAACAAAACATATTGGAGGTATGGAAAAAAAAAAATATAGTAATAGGCTGTCACAATACACAGGTTTCAAAAGCTCCTACATTAACAAATCTGTTGAATTGAATGTTGTATTTGTCCTCGTCATTAGCAAAGAGCAGCAGAGCAGGTATTATGAACACACATTAACATTAATTCTTTGAGTATCTTGATGCCAGAACAAAAAGAAACTTGGCAGATGTCAGGTGTATGCTCCTCAGCTGGTGTCTATATTCAGCCAAAGATCATTTGTGAGGAAAGGACATCCACTCTGTAACACACCACTAGAGTGGGATGAGTGTCCCGTGGCTCCCACAACACAAACAGAACAATACACTTTCTCCAATAAAGTGATCTAGCCGAGCACATTGGTATGATCTGATTAGCTAAACAATTCTGACTCAGGATTTTTCATATTTGGTGAAGGTTTGTGAAACATTGGGTGAGCCAAGGTCAGTAGGCTACCATTATTTTAATATGCTAGATACATACAATATTAAAGCAACATTTCATATCTTCTGCTACTGTTTATTTTACAATACATATATTTGCACACAGAATATCTTTGGCACAAAAAAATGTCTTTTGTGATGAATCAAGTTCTCATCTCATTTTCAAGTTGTTGCCGTATGATGTGAAAACAAGACAGGCTGCAACACAAAACTTTCACTCTTCTCACCTAGAAGAGGTCAGCTGAATCTTAGGAGTCATAGTTATAACACTACTGTAAATGGGTCCAGTAAGGAATTTGAAAAGCATATTAAAACACTGTCAAACAACCCTAGTTGCAATGTCTCACAAGTTAGTATCCACTACGTAGTTTGAAACTGGATGCATTAATGACCTTTGTTAAGCACAGTTAAGTACAGTGAATATTAAAAACATTCAGTACCCAGGTACAGTGAATATTAAAAACATTCAGTAATCAGTGATTACGTAGTGAGATCATTTTACCTGTGCATTTTGTGCACTGCACATCATTTGTAAAAAAGTGGGAACGTTATTAAAACTGTGCCCCTACATTTTGTTGTACCATATAGTGGCAAGAAAACACAAAGTGAACATTTGAAATTACCTGGTTTTCTACATGAATTAGTCATAAGAAGTGATCTGATCTTCATCCAAGTCACAAATATAGACAGAATGTGCTTATGTCAGATGCCGCCTTAGGAGAGAACCCAAATGCAGACACAGACTGAGGTACAGTATTTAGTCTATGTTAATTTAACTGACACAGAACAAAGACACAAGTAGAACTACTAAGGAGTTCAACCTGACAAAACAGCACAAAGACATCTACAGAAAACTACATCTAAACAGTTCAGTCAGGGGGCTATACAACAAACTAAAAACACAAAACTTAACAAAACCAGAGGAACAAACCAAAAATCCAATATAGCGGGTAAGTCCAAAGTCCATAGGTGAGGCAAAGAGAAAGAGCCCAAGAGTTTCTACGCAGAAAACAAAGCAGGAGACAGTACAGAGCTACAGGAACTCCAAAAACACACAGGGTGTGGTGTCTAACTGAGGGAAGTGAGGAGAATATAAAAGCTTCAGACTTGGAGACAATGAGCAACAGGTGAAGGCAATGAGTGGTAATTAAAGACCAGAGTAAAGCTGAGGCAGCTGAGATGACACAAAACAGGAAACCCTTTCAAAATAAAAGTACCAAACAGGGAAGCAAGTGCAAAACCCGTTGTCATTTTTCATGCCTTTATTGAGCCCAGTCATTAAACATTCAAAGTGCTGGTGGAAAAGTAAGCAAACCCATGGACTGGATGTCTTGATTGTGGTGCTATCAAACTTGGCTTTTGATTTTCTTTTATTGATTTATTTATTTTTTACTTCAGTCTAATTTGATAGACTCTGAGAGCAGCAGTCTGTCAGCTCTGACAATGAGTGAAGATGAATTTCTTGAAGATAACATCATGGAAAACAGCTTTGTCTCCTCCCACATCAGCCAGAACATAGAACAAGGTAATTAAAAGTAGCACTCCACTATGGGAGTTTGAAGTGTATTTTCATTTCTTGCACAACTGAATGCAAGTGAACCAGTTTTCTTTTCTTAGTTTTAAATTGTTATTTTCTTTTAGTCAATGATGAGGAAGACTTAAAGAATGAGGAGGAAGAGGATGGAGAGGAGCTGTATGAGTTGGCCTCGCTCCCCAATGGAGTGATATCAGATGTCAGCAGTGAAGCTGAAGGAGGCCAGGATGAAGAACAGTCAGAAATGTTTGATTCTAATGAGAAGGATGCTGCCAGCTGCCAATCAGAGACCACACTTGATCTCCAAAGAGCCTTAATTGAGGACATCAGGTATGTTTATAACACATTTAGTTCACCGTGCTGAAGTATCATGGTTTTTACATAAATGGCTCCTACAAAGTAAAGCTCATCTGTGCTTTCTTCTTCTGTCTCATTTTATTTTATTTTAGGAAGAGTGAGTTTGGTATTGGTGTGGAATTGACTGCTGAAGGTCAGAAGCTGATGCAGGTTCACCAGGACAGGCTGGGCCGCAGCTTGGAACGCCTGTCCACTGAGCTGTACAGCAAAGACACACACTTTGTCCTGGAACTCATTCAGGTGGCTTCTATAATATTTACACTCTGTCGTGAACCTCTTCTCTCTGTGTTGCCCTTTATATTACCCCAAAAAGATTTAGCTAAATCCTCATTAGTATTCTAATTGTATTATTAAAGCTACAGAATGTAACTTTTTTCAAATATTTTTGTTGTAGAAATATGCTCTGAAACTTATCTTAATGTAGAGAGGTGCTGTTAAAGCCTCTAGTGACCCAGACTCATTGACCAGCACTGGCAGAGATGTTAGCTTCTAAAAGGTTTTGAGCGGGATCTAACCAATCAGAGATTTTTAGTTATTTCTGCTTGATCAGTAAATTTTGTTGCATTCTTCTCTTTTTTGTAACTTCATAATGACAAATATCTGAAGAGCTGGGCAGAGCGTGGCGGAGCAGAGTGGATTGATTTGGAGTTTCATGCTGGTTCTACCTTAAGTTACATACTGTAGCTTTAAGTAAGATGATACATATTTGTAATGCTACCTACCAATTAAAGAATACATTTCCTATTTTTTTAGAATGCTGATGACAATAGTTATCTAGCAGAGGATGGGGTCATTCCAGCACTGGCCTTTGTGGTGGAGCGAGACTGCATCACCATTCTCAACAATGAGACCGGCTTTCAGGATAAGAACATCAGGGCCATCTGCGATGTGGGTTGCAGCACTAAGGGCAAACACAAATATGGCTACATAGGTAAGTATGAACGTAATGGCTTGAATAGTGTGTGAGGACTGTTTTAAATATACGATGATAGAAATGTTAAGGTGTTGTTTTAATGATGCTGATTGCTGTACTCCACACAGGACAAAAGGGAATTGGTTTCAAGTCGGTGTTTAAAGTCACAGACTGTCCTGAGATTCACTCCAATGGCTTCCACTTGCGCTTTGACAAGACTTGTGGCCCTATGGGATACATACTCCCTCACTGGGCTGAGGATGAGAGGCTTCTGGATGCACGGCTGAAGGACATAAATCAGACTAGGTAAGATGACTAAGAAAAAAGAGGTCTTTTACACAGCAGACATTTTGACGTGTCACTGTGGGGAAAACATAGCTTTTACAAATAACATTAAGTATGGCCTATGTTCTGGTCAAGGGCAGTGTGACAGTGAACCAACATGCATAATACCAGGTCTCTGAAACTGAAGCAGCACCAGTGTGGCGGGTAGAGCAGTTGTCTCCCACCTGGACGGTTGAAGGTTTAAATCTTGGTGCCTGCAGTCCACATGTCACAGTGTCCTTGGGCAAGACACTGAAACCCCCTGTTGCCCGTGATGACGGCACATATGCAGGCAGCAGCTTGTAGCCCTCGGCTCCGAACAAAAGTTCACTGCACGTGTCACAATAAAGTAGAGCTTCTCTCTTAAATGACATTCAACCATTGTCTATGTTATTATTTACACGTGCTTTTCCTGCTGTAACTTGTATGCAAAAGGCCTATTGGCAAACACAAGCATCATACTTTAACTTTCAAGTGAATTCATGTACTTCAAGAAGCAATCCATAATGTAAATCTTTGTATAATCTCAATCTGTAATGCAGACATTTAATTTACAAATTTACAAATAAATGTTTATTGGCCCCACTTAAAAATTCAGCAGTTTTTTTATTACATTTTTCCAAATTCAGATACTGATGGTACTGTAATATAAACACCTGTAAGTCTCTTCTGTGACAGCAGTATAATGCATCCACTATAAGACAGTTTACATTTATCTCTCGTAAATAGTAATGGATCTTGTAAATAAAGTGCACTGCTGAAGGAGGTTTAAGTTTGGAAGAAGGAACAGAGCCACTAGTGTCTGAACTACCTAACTGCATTTGTTCTCTTCTCAGCTGGACCACTAAGATCTGCCTCCCTCTGCGCTCAGGGAACCATCAGACCAGAAACCTGTTTCATGACGTCCACCCCTCCCTGCTGCTTTTTCTGCACCGTTTGCGCTCCATTACCATCTATAACCAGGTAGCTCCTGCACTCATACCTATGCAGATAAACATATTTGAAGTCTTTCTTTAATGAGCAAAGAAATAATCACTTGCACATATGCATTTTTGCACTCAGTGCAAAATGTGAACATAAACTGGCTGGAAAGAAGTCATTAGCAATCACTTTTTTCCTAATCCCTCATCACCTGCTGCTTCTGTCGTCCTGCAGAGTGAGAATCGTCTTGTGACAATGACTCGCAAAGACCTGAGTCACAATGTATTAGAGGTGGAGCACACAGAGGGCACTGAGCGCTGGCTTGTGGTCAAAACTACACTGCAGCCCAAGAAGGTAACACACAAACCCTGGCTTCCACATCTCATTTTTTTCTTTTTCTTTTTCTCGTTTCTTCATTTTCAGGCACATTTATAATATCTAGATTTCACAACAGCAAGTAGTTTCTGTCCCTCCTCATTTCATCCCTCCTGGGGAGTAAATAAAATTCACTGTAGCTGTGCCTTTCACTGACACCCTTCTGTGTTTGTGCTTCAAAACTCTTCTGCCTTCTGCTCTGCAAAAGCCTTTCTATCTCTGCTTTCTATCTCTTGCCAGACTTTGTGAAAACTCACTCATTAGACATGTTGTTTGTCCCAACATCAAATAGAAATATATGACAAAGATCCAGACACACACATAAACACCACCAAGCAGATTTTAATGAAGTGTCCGTCTAAATTGTTGCTATAATCCCTGCTACGGTGTCTACATCAGTTATGTTTCTTCTTTCATTTCCTAGAGGGAGCTCCAAATTACTTGCAGTTATGTAAGAGAAGAAATAAAGCTGACTGCAGTGGCAAAACTATGTCTTTAACAGACTCTAAGGTCTATTTCTGTAAGGCATTAGTCTGTTTCTGAGTCGCATCTATGTATGTTAACAATGCTCTGTTTCTCTTTTAGATCAAAGAGGATGTTGAATCAACTGAGCTTGCCCTGGCTTTCCAGCTTGGCACTGGCAACACAGAAAGTGATATCATATGCCAGCCTCAGAAACAGCCTGTGTTCGCCTTCCTTCCCCTTCGTAGTTTCGGCTTTCGTTTCATTATCCAAGGTCAGAATGGAGATTGAGATAATGAAGAAGTTTGTTCACAGACAGTAGATACAGTTTGATTTTTGAAAACAAAATGTGTTTGTAGTCTACAGTTGATACTCTCTTCTTCTCCAGGGGACTTTGACATCCCGTCATCTCGTGAAGATGTTGACAGAGACAGCTCCTGGAACCAGTGGCTTCGGTCTGAGATACCACAGCTTTTCCTCCAGGCCATGGATGTCTTTACTGTAAGATGATACTCTATCTGCTCTACAAACAAAAACAAATGAGAAAACATATTCACCACATTGTTTTGTATGACAAAGATGAGCAGCTAACCCTGCCATTGAGAAGCTGTTACAGTTTTGGATCATCAAAATAGTTTCCAAATAGATTTATTTTCTGTTAGTCAATAAGTCAGCTTGTTGTTTCCACTGATTCTCTTTGCATCTGAGATAAATGACAGCTTGGGTCACCATATGAGAATTTATGGTATATAATGAAAAATTTGAATTTGATGCTCAGCTATAGGATGTCTAAGGCATAATACAGTAATAACAACTAATAACACATATCAGTCCTTTGTTATCGTTTGCCTTTAAACCATTGTCTTGTTCTCTTCTTTTTCCAGGAGCACCCAGAGTTCAAGGGGCTGAAGGGTCTTTGCCAATTCCTGCAATTCATCCCCTTGCCTGATGAGTTGTTAGACTTCTTCAAGCCTGTTGCTGGGCAGATTATTCAGCTGCTCAAAGGCAAAGCCTTCCTGCCTACACTCAGCTCAGGTATGACTCACACCTGCAGGTTGTGCAGATTTAAAATTTAAAAACCTTTAAAAAAAATGCAAAAGGCAGTATAAACTAAACAGAAGTATTTCTGGTATACCAAAGCTGTGAACCCTTGTATTGCTCTGCTATACAAGAAATTTAAAATACTATCTAATTATGTAAATGTTCCTCTTCATGCTTTCTGTCCCAGATGGTAAAGTTGTGCACAAGATGCCGTCCCAAGTGGCCGTCTGTCAGGACACTGTGATCCGCGACGTGATTGGTGGAGATGAGCTCGAAAGGCATTTGTCTCTGTCCTACCTTCATCCAGGCTTAAGCCCTGTCCCACCCACCTCCCTGCTCACTCACCTGGGAGTCCGATACCTGCGGGGATCAGATGTTACCACGGTAACCACAGCCATGGCCAAAGAGCTGATGAGGGTGCAAGGCATCCATTCAGGTGTGTGTGTGTTTCAGCTCTGACAGAGAGAAAGAGAAGCATGATGGATAGCCAGCCTATGACACTGCAGATTATGCACAACTGATTATAAGTGCTGGTAGAATGCAGCATATGCAGCTGGAGATGTACCATAATTACATGTATACCGGTGCTGACATCTCATAACAACCCGTTTTTATGTAGCAGAAGGCGGGAAAGTAGAAACACAGTATTAAAAAGAGAAGAATTTTTCAATAGTGTGGGGACCATCAGAATTTCATGGTGGAGGGAGGCAGCATTACATCAAAGTAAACATATTCCTGTGATAATTCATGTTTCATTCATGTCTATTTATATATGATATACTGTATATAAAATGTAACCACATTCTGTATACTGTATATGGTTGAATTTGAAATACTAAGTTTATTAGAAAAACCCCTTATGTAACAGGAACTAATTAATGCATTACTGTAATTAGGTTTGTTATTGATCTTGTTAGCATAGCAGCATAGCTTGTTACATATATAAAGTGTCATGGTGGTACAATGGTGTCTCAACTGCCTCATAGTTTTAATGAGTAAAAGTTAATATTATGCATGGAAGTTTGTTCTAAGCAACACAGTTACTAGCTAAAGCTAGTAAGTGGGCTTTAAAGGAATAGTTTGGGATTTTTGTACTGGCATGAAACTGTACTGTTTGTTGTTAAATAATGTGCATTCATTGATACACCCTGACATAGCCGCTCAGGGTTATTAGCAATACCGGAAGCATGACTAATTTCGGCAGTACTATATACAGTATACATGCATTTCAGTAAAATTTTGGACACTATCCTTGCACATTTCTTCTAGATGGTGGTCTGCATCAGCTGGCCCGTTTGCTGGTTTGCAACTTCCGAGCTCTGGAGCATGGCTATGGAGAGGCAGACTTTATCTTACAGACCCTCAGGGATCTACCCATAATCCCGCTGGCTGATGGCCGTGTGGTGGCACTAAATGGAGAGGGAGTCTTCTTTCCAATGGAAGAAACGAAGCCCAAGAAAAAAAAAGCTCAAGCTCAGACTGGTAATTATATACCTTCAGTGTACATATACTGAAATCAGTAGTAGTATTTATTCGTGGCTAACAACTACTAGACTTTAATTTGAACCATGTGCTGGGTGATCTGAGATTTTGTTTGAGTGTCTCCATCTGAAAAGGCTGCATAATTTTGCCTCACAAATATTCACGTGATTTTTGTTTGTTTGTTTGTTTTTGTTTTGTTTTTGCAACTCTTTTTGTAAAGATGCTTTTTTGAAATTCAAACTAACAAACAACCTAAGGACCTAAGACAGGAAATGTTTATAGGATTGCTAAGGTCTGTGTAAACCTCTGACTTCAACTGGTATTGGTATGGTATTTGACAAGATAAATAATAATAACACGTTAAATTATGTGTTACATTTGATCAAGACACTCAGGTAACAGCCAGGCTAACTGAGGCTGTATCACAGATTGAAACTCCTATGTCTGACTAATTATAGAAACACTGCATGTTGAAGACTAAACCCTCTGAAAGGACCCACGTAAACAGCTGTGTCTGCTCTATTAGAAGTCAGCACATTCACAGACACTGAGGGCATCGAAGTAGGTGTATAACAAACGTGACCTCTCACTATGAATAAGCAAACATACAGAAACTCACCTCACCTCCACAGAAAGTGGAGGAATGGCACCAGTGTTGTGCGTCATCACATTCAAAAACAGTACCCAAAGCAGGCATTTGGAATAGCAAGCATGAATAATTGAGTTTCACACTCTGATGTAAGCATCATGCCACTGCAGTTTGCTGGCTTTAATAATCATGTACTCTTTGGTATCTTTGTATGTAAGAGAGGCAGAAAACAGTTTTGCTGAGCCAGTGATCAGTTTGAGCTGCAGTTGATTAATATTGTTGTTTTTCTGTCAAAACTTGGCTGTTAATCAATGAATCATTTGGTCTAACATGTCAAAAAAGTGAAATACGGCCATTACTAGTTTCCAAGGCCTAAGATGATGTCTTCACACTGCTTGCATGCAGCCCACACCCCCAGTTCACTGTCACAGGAAACAGAGAAAGTCTTCAAATCTGTAAAACTTGAACTAGATAATGTTTCTATTTATTAAAATTGGTTCTAATTTCCTATCAACCGACTAAAAGACTAATTGCCTAAGTACCATAAAAAACCTGCATGTTTATTTGTAATTAAGTAACGTGATCTTTCTGCAATCACATTTTGTGTGTGTTATCATTTTTTATTACTTTTATTACAGTACACCCGCCCAGTTAGGTTTGGATATAAAATAAAATTTGAATTCCCTAGATTGATTACCCCTTATGCAAGATGTTTTCTTGGCCAGGTACAGTATCTGTACAAGTGAGTTTACTATTGGCTTTTTACCTGTATGTGCAAGACAAACGTACCGCTGTGGCCGCAGAGCAGTGGGATGAAGGGAGGGGTAATTATACATAAAGACATCAAAAGTCAGACCAAAGCTGAAATCAAAAACACAGAGCAGCCTCTGAAAGAATCAGGATGCAGTGTCTTATTAATACAGTTAAAATAAGTGAGTGACTCTTCTAAAACAAGCTAAGGGTTTCTTGTGTGTGTAAGCATACTCACCCTTTTAGTGGAGCATTACATCTCCTTGCCACAGAGAATTCTGCTCAACCTGTGATTCCTGAATAATGTCTCCGGTTTATCTTTGGACACGGAGTTTGAAAGATGAGGGTGTTTACTAGGCAGATTTTAGGGGAAAAAAATTGTGTTTTTGTGGGAAATGATGCACTTTTTGGAGCTCAGAATATCTTGATCTTTCCTGACTGTCCTCTGTTTTTAGTCAGTCTCTTATGAAGCCACTAAATTGATGGACAAGCAGTACTAAATTACCACTGTATCTTGTAAAATAAGTACATCCTGGCAGTTATGTATGATTGATAACAGTAAAGTGAGAATGAGTGTAAATAGTGAAAACAGATTAAGCCTGTCTTCTGGAAGTGAAGCCAGTGTGCAGTCCAAACCTTATGTTCCACTTAAAGGTGAAGTCAAGCAGAAAGACGTGTGTGTAATAGCTCCAGAGAGACAGCTGAGTTAAACACTGTGTCCTTCTGAAATACTGAGCAGTACAGAAACCAGTTGGGAAACACTCATCTAGATGGCACTCCCAGAAAGTAATTCACTGGAGGTTTTCTGTTACACATACAGTATTTAGTTGTGTGTTTATTTGTACTGTATGTATGTCACAAATCGCACCTTTATTTGTATGTTCAAGTTCTCAAGAAACAGCTAAGATCAGATTAAGAAATGTAAGAACTTCAGACACACAAGTTATTGCATATTTTCCAAATCCAGGTCTAAATGAGACCAGACATCAGTAGTAAAATGTCTTCAACAAAATTGTTTCTCTGAACAGGTGTTTCAAAATAATCCCCTGGGGGATGTAAATGCAGAAATGAACTGCAATAACACTTTCAGTATTACTATAAGGCTTTGAAAATCAATATAGACACTACATCGTTCACCCAACTTGAAATTGGGCGGGCGTAATATTATTCAGTTTAGTTAGTAATGTTTAATGTTTGTTGTTACTGTGTCAGGAAAGTGTTGATGCAGTGTTAATTCTGTGGCCATTAGTTAAGGCTCTTAATCAGTTTTTGTCTAATGTGTTGTCCTTATACAGGACCTCTGTCTGCGCTGTACAAGGATGTAAATGTAGTTCACCCCTCTCTGCTGAGCTGTGTGGAGCCTCTGGAAAGTCAGCAGGTTCGAGAGCTGCTAAAAAGACTTGGAGTCCATGAACTGGAGCCTCAAGAGCTGTTGGAGCAGCACATCTACCCCTCAATATGCAGCAACAAATGGAAGGTAATGTGCTGTATCTACTGGATCATTTACATCTGTGTAAAATGGTATGTGAAAAGAGTGTCACAAATATTATGTTATACTCATTTTACATTTTAAGTTTTATGCTTAAAAAGTGTTGCCCATTATATTTGGCTTAAATGTCCCTCTCATTTTGCCTCTGCGACCCCATGGATCTGTGCTGATTCCATTGTCAGTCAAAGCCCGAGGCCGTGGTAGTGAGTTACTTGGTTTTCATCAAGCAGCACTCGGCCTCCAGTCAGGAGTATTCAGACACTCTAGTACCTGTCCTCACCAACAAGGGTCTTCTGTGCCCAGGCCAGGACAAGGTGCACTTCTCTGAGGAGTACGATAACATCAACCTGCCAAAGAAACTGCCTGGTATGGAGACAACCCACTAACACACACATGATTCACTGGTCTGTAGAGTGTCAGCAAAAATACCCATGATAATCACCAAAGCTTGTTTCTTAGTGTCCCCAGCTACCACCCACCTTTTCTGCAGGGGATGTTAGAGACGTTAGAGAGGAAAGTGGTTTGTGATTATGTTAAGGTTTACCTCCATTGTTAAGATTAAAGAAAGCATGAAATGTCTGAGAATGTTGAACAAAGGAGTGTGTGTATGTGTCTGTGTGATGCATAAGTTGTAGGAGAGTGGACCAACAATGGAAAATGGATCAGTGCACTTGACCTGCACTTTGAACAAGAGCGGCTAAATTCAAAAAGTAATGTTTTTACTCTGGACTAAGCGGTATAGGCAATGAGATGAGGTGAAATGTTTTTACTCTTCAAACATTACAATTACTTTTACATTATTGAGATTACATTGTTTTAGTTTGTCAAAGGTTAGAAAAATATCCATCCAAGTCAGAGCCAAAAGTGACATCTTCACAGGTCAAGTGTCTGACCAGCTTTATCATAAAAAAAACTTAAGAAAAACTGAACAGATTCACTTTTGAGAAGCTGGAGACAGATCATTTACTTGAATAATTCATAGATGATCAAAATACATCTTTGAGACCATTGCAAAGCCTGTCACACATCATTGGTATTGTCAGTTCTATTGGTTCCAGATGGTGACTATATTTTGCATGAACCAAACCAGTTTGCATCTCCAAGAAGATGATGCGCATTATTTTTCCCCATCTTTCTATTGCATCTATTTCTATCTATATCTTCTCTCTAAAGACTTTGGTTCTGTTTGGTTCTGTTTGTATGGGATAAACAGTGTAGCCATGCAGCCATAAGTTAGTGGATCTAACTGACCATAAAATTCACAGATTCCTTGTGAGATTTGATTACTTACACTACAGTTTCACCTTCTGATCTTCTTTACCTGTTTCCTGTTCCACTGTTCTCCAAATTCATGGTTCTTATACAATGTAATTCTTTATTGTTCTTTGTACTGTAAACACTTATCCAGTTGCCTGTCTACTCTTCCTCTTCCAGGCTGTGACTGGATCTTACTGAGTCCCTGCTATGTGCAGACAGATGGAGATGTAGCAGGATGGAGAGAGCTCTTCAGCAGACTGGGAGTCAGAGATGGTCTCATCATTCGCAAAGAGAGACAAACTCTGACTGCTCAAGAACTGGTGAGGAGGAAATCCCTGAATTGTAGTTTCGGCAGTTTAGGAATCACACTCAACTCATGCTGCAATGATGCAGCTGTATGGGCACAAAAAGACCAGACCAAGGTCATGGCAGCCCAAGCTGTAAACACAGATGATGAAAGGCTACAGGTGTGTTATGTAAGGACACAATATTTACTGGTTGCATGGACACCAGAGACAGATTAGAATGCTGTGACTCATCATGATAAATCAAGTAGTGATTAAAGGATGAAGATACTAATGATTATGAGTCAGACCCAGGCTCGAGAGATCAAAAGCTGTTTTGAGGAGGAGCAGAAAAGGCAGGTGACTGATGGGACATGTCAGAGAGAACTGAGGTTGCGCACGTCAGACATTCATGATGCCAGTTTTAGCATGGGTGACAGCAACCAGGGCTGGAGTTATGCTGCCTGCACACAATATGGGAACAATGGTACTCAGATTATTTCTCTTTAAAAATACTATACATGTCACATCAGTCAGAATTGATTGTAAAGCTTCATATTCTTTTCAAATGAACATGATGAAAACAGAGGTTACTTTAATCACATTAGGCAGTTCATCAAATATTTTAATGCTATTGGAGGACAGTTCCCAGCTGGCTTTCTTATTTGTGATTACCATTGCAGTGTTTGGTGTTAAAACATGACTATTAACGTGTGAATGAGCTGATCAGGAGCAAGAAAATCTAAGTCAAGGTGTATTTAAAGTGTGCTATCACATAAAACAGACTTAAAAATACATCTTAGTGACTTGGGGTAAATGTAAACACATAGACACCTCTGAGTTGGTAGCAGTTATCCCTATTTGATGTGGCTCCAACTTAACTGTATGTTCTGCCCTCTTCCAGGCGTCCAGCCCCTGGTCAGTTGAAAGTGCAAAGTGGCACCAAAACCCTGCAGAGGCCTGTGTGATTGATGACTACCCCTGCGAAGAGTTTCATGCCCTGGCCACAGCCCAGCTGCCAGGCCCCCTCCTCCTGCAGCAGAGAATGGCCTTACTGGAGCTGCTGGAGTCCAACTGGGACACTGGGTAACACTCACATTCACTGTCACATACATATGTCTGTAGAGTTCACTGGATGTGTGGTATGTTTAGGAAACTTAATGGCCAGAGATAATGGCTAGGTTAATGGCTTTGGGGTTAATTATGGTCAGGCAATAATTTGCATCAGTTTTATTGGGGCCATTAAGTAATTACAGGGGTAAAGTGGGGACATTTATTGACACATAAATGTTTTTGTACCCCTGAGAGAAAAGCACTGACACACCATCCTTTTGTTTGGGCTTGACATCGCCAGAGAGATCAACCTAGGGATGAATAATCTGGGTTTAGTTGCTCTGAGTGCTGCCCCATCTTGTGAGTTACTGCTGTACATGTGAGTAGAAGGCAGCAGTTCAGAAAAGGTCACCCAAGCTCACAAACTTTCACTGGTGAACAGTGCATAGGGACAGTACGAGAGCAATATACTGACTTGAAGGAACATGAACCAGCAGCTTCTTTTTATTACAGCTGGATTAATAATTAAAGGATCCCACCATTGTTTTTACACATTTGATTCCATTCATCATTTATACTATACATGAATGCCATTAGGTTTTAGACTGTAGCTATTCACGTCACAAATGAGGTGGCAGTTTTGGTTGTGTTATCATGACCTTTTAAAAAAACAACTGACCAATATAAAAACATCTATAATAATTATTAAAGTGTATTCACATAGCATTTACAGTATTCAGTAATTACCTAACAAAAATCATATCCACAAAAGCCAAACTTAACAAACAAACTAAATCCACCCATCCATAATTTTTATATTTACTCTTATCCATAGGGTAATAGGATGGTTTGAGTCCACTCCAGCATGCATTTGACAAATACAGGGAAACACTTTATTATGAACTTGCAAAAGCTTTATTATTATAATTGTTTACCATAGTTCTGTGGACACACAGGAAGAGAGGCCACCTTCTATTATACTGATCAATTTGACTCAGGTTACCTTGAAGTTGAGAATTTCTTAGTGCATTTAACTCTGATCATTAAGTATCAGCAGTGTTGCAGAATGCTGTCTATGCTGCTGGGGAATGTAGGTCACACAGTTCTGCCACTTTGATTTGTCATAAGTAACATTAAGATCACTGAGCTGCAGCTGAAGAGAGAGTCACGTAACCATTAGGCAGAACTGTGTAACCATAGGGTCTCTGATGTAATGTGACAGTGTATTAAATTCATCTTGATATAAATGTGTGTGTGGTAGTGCTACCTTCCACTGGGGCTTTGAGAATGTCTTCATCCAACCTTTCTTCCAGACATCGCTACACTCAGTACCTCACAGCCCAGGTGACTGATAGTGATGGACAACCAGTCAAAAACACCAAGTCCTCCTTCTTTCACCTTCTCTGTCATCTTGAATGGGTGCCAGCCTATCGGCCACTAGAAGGAGAGCAGCCAGAGAGAAAGTACCTCTGTCCAGGCTCAGTTTACCTGAACTCCCCTGAGGTCTCCAGCCTGCTGGGGACTCATGTCGATTATGTGGACATAGACCCCAGCGAGTTCACCAGAGCTCTAGGTAACAATTTGTGTGGTGGATATCTTTGTTGTCCATGTTAGTTATTTTGAGTTAGATACATAAAAGCATCTGCCACTGTCTTTCCCTTCCTTTAGGAATGAGACATAGTATCTCAGTGGAAGCTCTGATTAACTACCTGAAGGAGTGGTGTGTCAAACCAGAAGCAGATGACCAGGAGCAGAGGCGACATGAGGACGAGTCAGAGGGTGCCGATTTCACTTCTACAGTTCAGCACATCCACAATGTCTACACCTATCTGCATACACACTGTCCCCAGAGCAGCCTGAAGGCGCTGTTCCAGCATACCCCTGCTGTATTCATAGAGTACAACAGGTATGTGGCCAGCCTTATTAACAAGTTAATATGAAAATTTAAACACCTGATGCCAGAAGTGAAACTTTGCTTCCCCAGGCGTAATGACAAGTGGTGTTCAGGACGCTTCTACCACCTGAAGGAGGTGTGCTGGAGTGATCCGACAGCCATGTTCCAGCGCTACAAACAACTGACCCACGCACCAGACAGCCCCATCCTGGAACCCAAAGTCCTGGCTCCCTTCTACAGTCCGCTGGATGGCATGAGAGACTTCTTCATCCGAGTAAGCAGCTCTATTACTGTTTTTCCACAACACTCTTTGTGTGTTAGTGTTGACTCAAGTCATTTCACTGTAAACATTGAATGGGTGATGATTCATAGTTTCTTAGAGTCATTAAGATGTTTAATTGACTTCTCACTGATCCTTGCCTCTCTTGATACACCTGTTTACCTTTATGTCCTTGCACTGCACATTTACAGTTTCTGTTGTTTATGGTGGCAGAATTACCACTTAACCAGCTTCAATTATTTTATTTTATTTTTAACTGGCAGCAGTTGTTTTTTCTAACAAAAATGACAAATTAATTATTTGTAGTTAGATAACTAGCTAATTAAACTAAGGTTAGTTCTATGAACTGGTTTCCAGCTAACTCGTTCTAAAATAGCAACCCTGTAAAGGGGTCTTAACTATGCACCTGATGGCTAAATGATATCATGCTAGAAGACTCAGGCTAAAGCTACATGTCCCAGCTATAGCTCCACAAATACAGACAGATGTCTTTGGGAAACAATGTGCTCCGCTGGCCCCCATTCACATTAGTGAACAGTTCATAACTTACATCTAATAATATATTGTGAAAATGATTTATTGTCTGCCACCTGGCATTTATGTTCAGAGATTAAGGTGTTAGAGTTTTTCAGAGTGAAGGAGGCAAATGATTTTACCATGTAGAGACTTTGTAGTGTCTTTAGCTTTAATAAACTTTTAATAACAAATATTCTGACAAGCTAGACCATTGCTAATACACTATGTATACATCTGTGCTTATATATCTTATTTGTAGTTGCTGAATGTGGAACGCAGCCCAAATATGAATCAGTATGTCGGTTTGTTGGAACTGATCTGTTCATCATCTCCCATACCAACTGCTGAAGTGCTACAGGATGTGTCAGTGCTCTATGCCAGACTTGGTAAGCATGTTCACATTGCCAGTTCTTTGTTTCATAGGGTTTCATGCATTCAGTGACTCACACTTTAGTTAATCTTTATGTCCCATCTGTCTGCAGCTCTTTATCTCTCTGCTGTTATGTTACTTGTTACATCCTCCCCCTGTTTCCTGACTTAATATAATATAATATAATAGATTTTTATTTTCAACAGCTCAAAAGTGTAAAATTCCACTAACTGGAGACCAGGAAAACATCCCTCAGTTCGAACTCAATTCTGCTTACTGTTCCACATTGAAAGGTGAGTAAAGCGCACACCATCATGTTGCAAACACAGCCCACCATTCATTAACTCACCAGCCTGGGTGTCTGTCTAACCTCCTGTTGACTACTCCAAAGTATTTGCTACAAACAAGCGTCATCCATCTGCCGTCAGAGCCGCACATGCTTTGAAAGCCGTCGGGGAGAATTTGTTCCTGCAGTATGGAATGACTTTATACTGGAGACTGAGAGCAGTTACATACTGTATGTGATTGTACAGTCTGCCTTACAAGTGTCTGGAGCTATTGCACTAGCAGAGTAGTGTACTACAGTACTGGTGTAATTGGGACTTTAGGTAACCCCATCTTAAACTGACCTCAAGCAGAAGAACTTTATTATATTTTTTAGTGAATTAACTAAAGAATAAGAAGCCATAAGGAGAGGCATGAAGCAAAAATACCGTGTGAGATGATAGAGACAGGTGCATGCAGCTGCAGCAGGAAGTTAGTTATTGTAGTTTGTCATAGACATGGCCAGCTGCTACAGCAGAAGCCGTAGAGGTGGCACACAGCTCCTGAACACAGTTTAAAGTACTTTAAAATTCTTAGTTGCTGACTGTTGCAATTTGCATCAGATCTCACCATAGACATAATACTTTCCAAGTATTTCATTTTCTCTGATGTTATCACGCATGGAGGTCCATGCATTTCACAGAAAAATACACAGTCATTTTTACTTTAACATCTATGGGTACACAGATTGGAACTGCTAATAGCTGACTAGGTGCATTTTTAATGGTTCCAAATCAGTCAAAGTATAAACAGAGATCAGCTAAAAAAGAACTTAAGCTGTAAACCGAACAATGGGGATATATCAGCTGATATTCCTTTTTTGTGTGTAATGGCAACACAAAATTACCCACAGCTAAGTGACTTTAAACATATTTGGTATTTTTCTATTGCAAATTGTTGTTTGAAACTCAGATTTACTATAGTTCCAAGTGAATTTTTATCTGGCTCTTATTAAGAGTTTTTAGATTGTCCATTTGATTTATAAAAGACCATTGTGGGGTGCTGAAAACATGAATAAAGCTTGAATGAAAACATCTGTTCAGCAATGAAGTGTCTGCCCTCTTAATCTCTTAATCTCTTAATAATAATAATAACCTATTAATAATCAAGGAGCAGTGACAATAACACAGTGAGGACAAAAAGATGCTCTAAATGTCTACAACTTCTCGCCTTGGGTTTAGGTATGGTATCTGATAAGAGGGTCTTCCCCACCAAGGATAACACCTGGGTGAGTCTGGCTCGTAAACCCATGATTTCTGACAGCAAAGAGCTGGACAAGATCTTCAAACCTCACAAGCAGGTGTGTCTGCTCAACCTGCCACCAGCAGAGAAGAAGACTGTTCCCAAGAGCAAGGCTGGGAGCTCAGGTATCCTGCTGCTGGATTTTTGTTTCTGTGTAGAATTGTCAGTGTTAGAATTACTTTTGATTATACCCTTTAATGCCCAAACCTAAACAAATGTAGCCCTGGGTAAAACTGAGATTTTGACTGTCAGGTCGCAAAGTCCCAGGAGACTGGGCTAACACGGAACCTGCCTTCAGAGAGGAGGACCGAGCTTTGTTTCTAGAGATCTGCGGTATCCGTCAGCTGTCCGATTGTGTCAAGACTGCGCCTCAGACTGAGAGCCTGAGGCCCTGTCCGTCTATGCAGGCCATGGTGCGCTCATTGATCCCCTATATCCAGAGGTTCCTCTACCACCACGACAAGCTGGCTGATGTCTACACAGACTTGATTGACAACAACATAAGAGAGAAAGTCAAGCGACTTTACTTTGCACAGGTCAGAAGATCACATGTAGTTGATTTGGAGCAATTATTTGGATTCTGGAGGTTTTTCCCTTGTTCAGGGAGAATCTCTGACCATGATCAGATGAAAAATGTAACATCTGGAACTTTGTTTTAGCTGCGTACCTGTTTGTTCTCTGTCCCTGTTACTCTGTCAAGCCAGATTTACAGTACCAATTTACAATACCTACATTTACATTGTGCAGTCAGTGCCTGGGCTGACTGACCATGTGCAGTCTGAAAGTGAAGAAAAGCTCAGTAGGTATAGTTCAGTGGTGGATTTGGCTTAGGCAATATCAGATTCTGATTTGCACTCAGTGTGTTCTTATCAGTGTTGTGTCTCTCCCAGAGCAGTGAGGACTGTTTGTGCATCTCTCAGCAGTCTGATGCACATTCACACTGATCTTAAAGATGTCATTTCCTCTTACATACAGCAATAATGATCATAGGTGTGTACATTCACCCGGACCTTTACTGTACTGTGCAGTTTTAAGTTGTCCACTGCATGTTTACAGGTAGGTAAGCTGTACATCCGCTACCAGCTGGATGTTGCCGACAGTGATGAAGCTGTGGTGGAGGTGCAGGACGTCATCTGTCTGCTCAAGGACGAGAAAGAGCTCTACATCCAGAAAGATCACCTTTCAGCCAAACTGGAAATCTGCAGGTTTGTGTGTGGTGGAGAGAGTCTCAGGACTCACTCCTGTTGAGGAACTGATTCTTCATCATTTTAACCTTCATTAAGTCAAAGAAGAAGTCTTTATTCACAGTGCCCTTCTTCAAGCTTCAGTCCTCTTGCATGAGTATACAGACAGAGATTAGAGATAGAAACAAACCGTATTAGGCAGATCAAGTATCTGAAAATTTTGTGTGCAAGGTTTTTAGGCATGTTTGGTTGCTGTCTCAGTTCTCCCCAGGTCTCAGGTTACCATGTATTGTATGTAAATAGATTATATTTGAACATTATTTTTAGGAAATCCTCAATGATTAAATACATAACTGGAAAACAGTCTTTTATTGGACCGAAAGTCACAAAATTCAAAACACTGCAGGTGTATTTTAAAATGTTTTAACTAATCATCTTGTAATGACCGTCACTTCAGTTCTACTTTCTGTGCATGAGTTATCATATGCAGTAAAAGATGACAGTATGCAATCCAGTCAGCTGAGTTTTGCCACAAACTCAGCTGACTGGATTCTCTGCTGTATGATTTCACATGAGGCTTTTCACACCTTTTAACTGTGTATGAACTACGCATGAGTTTCCAACTTCTAATTGAAGCTATGTGTTACCTTCTATGCTATTTTCATCTTCACCGCACCACACCAGATGGTGACATCATCTGGGTAAGGTGCTGCATTAAGCAATCATGTATGGGGGACGATTGAGATGTGGACTCCCCCTGCAACTTCTCTGAATCCTGTTGCTGTACATGTTTCAGGGAGCTGGTGAAGCTGTTCTGCACAGAGAGCAACCACAGGAAAGAGCTGATGACTTTCCTGAGTTTCCTGATAGGCTCACTCAGTGTAAGTGTTATATGATCAGGTTCACAGCCTCACATGTCTGATTGATTACTAATCCATATCCAGAGAAAAGGGTCCTTGCTCACTCACTCACTCAAAACACGCACATGCACCACTATCACCACAGAGCTGACCACAGCTAGAACTAATAGGCTAAATCCTTGGGGAGTGCCACGTTTACATTGCATGGCAACTTGCTCTCATCTGTAGAGCAGGTTGCATCACAGACTCTGCGAAGTCAGAGGTTAACAAATCTCACATCATCCTCAACTTTGAAAAAGGTTTTAATGATGTCAATCTGAAGCATAATACACTGGAGTCAGACAGATGCAGATATGAGAGGCTTAGGGGAAACTGCGTATTATGCTTCTCAACTCATTATATCTACTTATTACTTTTAACTTTTATATTATTCCAATGAGTTAATTCAACAGTCACTGGCAGCACAGGTTAATTGGGTTTCAACATTTTAATGAGATTATCTGCCACTGCCACTGCTGGCAACAGTATCTGAAAGGAGAAATCTACTCAGCTCTGCTCATATTGTGGAGTTCTTTCTGTAAATAAAGATTTGAAACAGATTAGTTATTCCTTGTTGTCTGTAAAGTGTTTCTATGTGGGAAAACCAGCAATGCTTTCATTCACCGCTAGAGGAGAATTGTGTGCGTTCAGTAGCTTGCAGTTCTCCCAGTGTGAATAAAATGAATATGTAATTCAGATCTTGGAAAGATTTAAGAAAATCTTTTAATATAAAACAAATGTCATATTCTACATCAAGATCAGATCTCAACTCTGCTGTATTGTCCTCACAGTCATAAACTCTGTTCATGTCCACAGGACCCAGGAGCTCTGAAGAGATTCTTGAACAAAGAGGACATCAGAGAGCTGCCCGGTGACGAGGAGCAGTGGGAGGTCCCAGAGCCTCCCAAACCGGAGATTATCCAGGAGAGAGGTACGGCGGAGACAGACACAAAGGTCCCAAAAGCTAGCCACTGATTGGGTTTCAGGTGTTGGAGAGTTGTAGCTCCATATGGAGTTATTGTCAGGTGACTAAATAAAGGAAAACCCTGAATAAATGGGTGGTCTCTTCCAGGATTCAGTGCCTCGATCCATAGGCAACTCACTACTCAAGTCAACTCAGTGTAATTTTATTGTCAGCCTGCAGCCAGGTAAAAAAAAACAAAACAAAACAAAGCAAAAAAGTAAAACACTTAATGAAAGCACTGCAATAAGATATTCCAGTCAATCATCTCATTACCTAGTAACCATAGCTCCATTAGTGCAAAGCTGATCGGCAGCTAGTCATCTTCCTGAGAATTTAGAGTCATAGCCTGAGAAATACAAGAATTTTTCACTCTGTTAGATTTTGTTTTCAGCACCCTAAAACTCAAGTTCTCTGTTCAGAGGATGGGAGGGACTGGCCAACATGGATTGACCCTTTGAAATGACTCTCCACTGAAAGCTATGTGGCAAATTCTGTACGTCAGTGCCAGTGATCTTGCTGGCTGCTTTGACTATATGGTGCAGCATAATAACCATATTATTATAAAGAAAGTTAAAACAAATTCAAACAAAACACCAAATCAGGGACTGTCTTTTGGAGGAGTGGTGTTCATCCCTCCAGTAGAGTTCAGAGACTTGTAGAGCCAATGCCAAGGTGCACTAAAGCTGTTTTGGTGGCAAATGGTGGCCCAACACCTTACTGAGACACTTTATGTTGGGTTTCCTTTCATTTGCCACCCATTATTAAGTGAAATCTGATAAACTGCCTCAAGTGAGTCAATCTTGGTCAAAGCTGAAGACTACAGATTTGAAAATTAAAAAAAATGTGGGAGTGTGGAGCTAAGAAGATGTGTGCTGTCTCAGCCTTGCTCAGTTTTTTTATGTAAAGCACTTTGAATTTCTTTGTGTACAAAAGGTGGTCTATAAATAAACTGACCTTACAGGTCCCACCTGTTTTAGGAAAGTAGTAGCTTAGTGTTTTTAAAGGACACTAAGCTATGTATCTGTGAGTTTTTAAAAGAATGTCTTCAGTAGGAAGCACTGGGCGTGGGACTGAGAGCCACAGACAGGATAGTAAAGTCAAACCAGGGCAATGGCCACACTATTGTTTAAGTGTACACAGTGTGAGAAACATATCCTGGAAAATACATATCTGAGGCTCATTGTAAATGTGCGAAAGAATTAGAATTTGATGCAGAACATCAGCATGTAACTCAGTGCTGTAACTGGAGCATGAGATGAATTCGAACCAAACAGTGTAGCTTTGTCTGTGCTTGTGGCATCTTACATCTGCAGCTCCTGCTGTTCTCTCTGACACTTGCCCCGATTTCCATTATCATTTCATAAAATTCAAATTGTTTTTCTTCTCCGTCTCAGCTCTGCACACACTCCTTCTATGCACACACACACACACACACACACACACACACAGATAACTAGTGTTTCTCACATATGCTAATTTGGGTTTGTTCACTGTTGTGTGTGGCAACATAAAAGAGCAGCTGTTGCCAGGGCTCAAAGAGTGAGAGGAGCAGGTCCCTCATTGCAGTGTGGGGCACACACACACACACACACACACCTACACACACATCTACAAGGATTAATATGATCAAAAGGCTTTTTCATTGCAAAATCTGTTTTTATGAGGTGACAGCACTGCTGCAGGCTTTTAGATGATTGTTGTTGTTGTTCAGTTTTTATCCACTGCTTTGTTTTTCTTCTGTGGTTTTAACTCTTGAAAATGTTTTACTCCAGTGCTATCAAGGAGTTTCTCCAGCATCAGCTCCTCAGAGGAGCAACCTCGCCCTGCACAAGAGGATGGCGAACAGACACTGGTTTGCTGGCCTCCTCGAGCATCTATACTGAATACAGGAGGCAGTCGTGCAGGTACTAGATGCATTTGTTCAGCATAAAGGTTGTTTGTGGTTTGTTGTTTCCGTTTGGTCATTTCTTCAGTGGTAAACTACATTTCTCGTTTCCTACAATTCCAAAAAGGCCATCCAGATGGGGGCGTAGTTGAAGCTGTCATGAAGATGTGGCCGCCTCCTGCTCCACCTAAAGACAGAGACCCAGAGAAAGAGGTCACCCCCAAAGGCGGCAGCCATGTCCTCCCCCCAAATCCCAGCAGTCATGAAGGAAACCAGCCACTCAAGAATAGCAGCAGCAGCAGGCCTCCAGAGCAGCCTGTCCCTCAGAAGGTCCTCAGTCACCCAGGGAAGCCTAACCTTGCTGCAGTGACCACCAACATCAACACCACCCCACAGCCTCCAGGTCACACATATGGATGTCTTTCTCCTACTGCCATTGATTGTGTTTGTGCTGGTTTAATTACTGCAGATGCTAAATTGATCTTAAAGCTGCACCTGTCAATATTTTTGTATTTACATTATATCCAGTATCTCTGTGTAACACGAAGAAGGCTGCTCACAGTCATGAATCTTTAAAAAAGGAATCCATCTCTGCACAGCATCTTAGCTTCTTTCAGTTTGTTGTTTTGGTTTTCTGCTCCACAAATGCATCATCCCTGTTTCCTGTCACAGCAGGCCTTTGTTTTCACAGTAAAAGCTCTGATATATCTTCTTTACAATATCTGCCCCACAACAAATGACAGACACACAAGGCTAGTAACTAGCTAGTGAAGGAAGTTAAACTGCTCACAATTAAAGTACCAGATATTTGCCTTGTCGAAGACCAACCCACCACATGTTAGCCATAGCTGGTTTATTAGGTGAATATATGTCCATGTTGTGTTTTCAGCTTGTTCCCACAAATGGGCAAATGAACAGATTTATTAGTGCATCTTTAAATCACGTAAAGTTATTTAGTTCCATAAATTTTATATATTTGAATGGTTGTAACCCAGCAGCTAATGCTAAACTAGCTAACAACCCTACAGAGCTACTAGCTAGTGCTTGTTAAACTTTGGAGGTTAGTAATAAAATAAAGGCTGCTCAGGGCCTCTAATCAGTGGCCCCAAACTATGTAGAAGATTCTGAGGCTCTAAAATGATTATTGACAGTAATATTTGGTGGATATTATTGGCCTTCTTTTGGTCTTTTGTGTGGCAGCATTTTAAACACCAAGCTCTGTCTTAGTAAAAATAGTTCAGTTTAGATTTCTGAGTCATACTCAGAATTTGTTGTTATGTAAAGCCACCACATCTGTGTGGCATAAATAAGGACTTATGCAGCCACAGTGATTTTAAGATGCTACTGCATAATGACACAAATTCTATGGAGTGGCATTATTCCCGGCACACCCTAAAAATTCTTAATTCTTCCATTCGATGTTGTCTGTCACTGACAGAGCTCAGTCAACAGAGTGAGACTGCTGAGTCTGACAGAGCTGTGAAGGAAGAGGAAAGCCTCACAGCTCCGAGACCAAAACAGAGTGATCCATCTGCCAAGCCTGCTGAGACAGCCAGTGACCGGGCCGCTCCAAACAGCCTGTAAGATTCCTTCCCTCATCTCACAATTTTTGAAATATTCATGTAGAAAACTAATGTTAATTTTTACCCAAAACACAACCCACAAAACAAACCCAATTTCCCCACCTTCTCTTTCTCCCTAAACTGATCATGCCTGTCTCTCTTGTCAGCATCACCCCTGAGGCTGTAGTGCTTCCCAGTACGTTTCAGGGGACTACAGCTTCTGCAGAGACTCAGCGTCCCCCTCTGAGCCTAGACTTCCCTCTCAGGAAGCCTCCACAGGCCACACTGGAGGACATGGAGCTCACCTGCCAGAAACCTACCACTGTCAGTGCATTCACTACATGTGATCCTGTCCCAGTGGTTGAGTGTGAGGATTTCTAAAGATGCTTTTCTTTTGTAGGTGACGTTATCTGATGACCCAATGGACGTGGCAGCGATTGGTGAGTGGGGGGAACAACTGGTCAACTCTTTCCTGTGCCACTGGAGAGACAGTGATCATCCCGCACGGCCCACACAGTTCCTGTGGTGCAATCAGAGTGGAGAAAGCGGCCAGCCCTATGACTTCAAACTCACCTTTGGACCAGGAGGAGGGCTGGGGGTGGTGTACGTGGAAGTGAAGTCAACAAAAAAGAAGGAGCGGTCATTTATCCACCTCTCTGTCAATGAGCTGGACTTTGCACTGAAAGAGAAAGAGCGCTACCACATATACCGAGTGTATAGCGCAGGAGATGCTCTGAACGTGCGCCTGTGTCGCATTCAGAACCTGGCACAGCATCTCCACACCAAAGACCTGGAACTCTATTTGTTTGTCTAAGGCCTTTTGAAGTCTATAATATTTGCACTACACATTTAACCTTTCCAAGTTTATCCTGCCCTGATCATAGTCCTTTTAACTGAGTCTGTGATACTGCCTACTGAAGAATGTTGCACATTCCTTTCTCATAATTGCTTATTATTTTATTGCTAACAAACTACACACAGTTGTGTGCTTTTTTTAAATCTGTTATAAAAGTGGTCAGTGGACATACTGTATGTTTTAACCCTTTTCTATTTCCCTTACCTTATATTTACTTTTCCACTCCTTCAAAATAAAATTTGATGACGTGACTGAATTTGACTCATGGTGTTCTAAGCAAACAGACTGTCTGTTTTTATTCCTCAAATAATCCAACATACGGTTCTAGTAAATCTTTAGTAAAGTGGGATTCTCTTACCTTAACCTCACTGACAGACAAAGTGATTACATCTGAGAGTTAAGTTAAATTAAGTGGAAGCAGAGCTGACTGGACAGGTCCCTTACAGGTTCCCATCATTCAGGGTAATTATACTGTCACAGTGAACAGGCTGTACTTTGTGTAACGCCAGTACACAGGACATCTCTGTGGTGCTCACAGATCTCCTCCATTCATCTTTTAACACTCACAAAGCTCTTCATGATACACTTATTCTCTTTAAAGAAAAGCACATCAGACATTCTGGCCAGTTCAAGCTTGAAACACAGAAAACACCAAACAATACAGGAAAGGAAACAAAAAAATAAATATGACTCTTTTTTTAATTCATCTTGTTGTGTGAGGAAAAAAATAAAAATGTCCTACTCCCTATTTTTCTGGGACCCTATGGGGCCCTCCCAAAGGACCCCTGGTGGTCCCTGGAACCTACTTCCACTCTGTGGCATTGTTGCAGGAGGGCAATCCCTGCAAAACAGGCCACCTGTGTGATGAGAGTTGGAGAGATCAAAAACGGCCCCTGGGGAGAGCACCACCCTGTTTTCATCCTGTGATGCAACATCTTGGTAACCAAAGGGTTGTTTTCTACAAAGAATCAGTCACAGGTCATGCATCACTAAGATAGTAAATGAACCATGGGTAGGATGTTTCTGATCAGAGCTGGGGTTATTTAGTGTGGAATAATTGTACAATGAAAAACAGTCACATGCAGTCATGGTACTGTTATGTCACTGCAGCATTGTGGTTGTTTACTGTTGCTCCTGTGTTTTACTAGAGCTAAAGCAGCAGCACAGTCATGACACAGAACAGCGATGACTGCTAGCTGACTTGTTTTTCACAAACACCACATTTATATTAGAGTTGGGATTTCTCTTGCACTGCATAGATGTCCTCTTTGTATTGGCCTTATGAGGCATTCAGGGCCAACTTGTAAATTCCATCTAGAGTTTTCATAATCAAGACGTGGTAACAAAAGTGGCAGGAACCATCTTTCTCCTAGCATTGGAAGAAAAAAACAGACAACTTCATGCTTAACCTACCTGTGTTCAGCTTGAATTGCTCTGAGTAAGCTGAGATCCAAAAAGATGAATAATATGCTGTAGATGATGAGGTGCATCTGTTGCCACATGAAAGTTGAGCAGGCTGTGTAATTGTTGATTTTAAAAAACACACACACAAAGTGGATTTCATATAGCCTAATAACATGTTACAAATATAATAATAATTTTAAAAATGAATTGATAAACTAATCTAATGTGTGCTAATTTAAAGAATATATTAATATAATAATAATCGTTTATTAATCAATAATTATTAATAATACTGATTAATTGTTAGTTATAATAATAAATGATTACATTCCCATGTATTAATGTGTGTTATATTACATCTTTGTGTGTATGATTTTTCCGACAGTTTTTGAAGGCAGCATAGTCTGTACGGAGACAGCGAGCTGCAACGGCGCCCGGCGGAGCAGCGCTGCGATTGGCTAGAGCGGTGAGGAGAGGGCGGGCTTTCCTACCCCTCCTCGCCTGGGTACTGGCGCTCCTCTCCTCCCCTGACTCCCCTCTCCTCTCATCCTAGAGGACAGAGCGATGCGGAGACAATAGGACGCAGAGTCGGAGGAGGCTGCAGGATGCTCGTCGCCACATCTACCGACACACGGCTGCTCGGAGGCTCCTCACAGACCACCGAGCTCAGGCGTTTCTCTCAGCACACCTGGCCTTAGTATGCGTTCATATATCGTGTGTGTACCAGCAGCCTGGACAGACAGGGCGGACTCCACAGCCTCCATATGGGAACTGACTGAAAGGTGAGTAAACCGGGGTTGACGCTTCCTCTCCTCACCTGCACCCTGACCAAACCCAGCCCGCGTCTGACGCACTAAATGATACAGCAGTTGCCATAATAACTGGGTTACGCTGTGTTTGCTTGTGTTCAATGCACGACTGGCTGAGCCCGTTCTGTGCAGCAGTACACACACCGAAAACGATGCGATTTTGCCACAGTAGCGTGTTTAGTGTTGTCCCATTTATCCCCAGCACACACTTCTGTTTACACAGGTTACAGAATTTGGGTGTAGTGGGATGTGTGTTATTCATCACATCACACCCCTCCCTCCATGCACCCTTCTGGGGACAGCCAGGTATCTGCAGCGGATCATGTGTGTGCATGTTTTCCTGTCAGTCAGCTCATCTGAGCTCTGTCACGCTGTGTCAGTGCAGCCTGAGGACACACTGCAGGTGGGATCTAACATGTCGTAGCCCCCACAAAAGGCCGAAGCGGAGGAATTCTGGAGAATAATAAGAGCTCATAATGTTTACATCCTGACTGTCCGCCCTGCATGGTGTCTGCGCAGGCTGAGCCAAAGAGCAGCCATTTATGCCTTTGTTTAAAGAATTAAAACTGCTTACACTCATTGTGCTGCACAATTTAGGCCAGAAAATGTACTAATGACATTCTTTGTTATGACTTTGCTTTACTCTTCTGTGACTTTATGAATTGTGAAGCACTGTGAGAGCTTCTATGGTTGCATGTGTTTGTGTGATAAGCCCAGCTTTAGCTCCTGGACGGTACATGAAAGCTGACACTCCACAAGCAGGATACCTTCTGGCATGATGAGTCACACAGCACGACGTAGGTCACATTGATGGTCCAGTGTTCAGCTAATCCTCGCTGATGGGTTTCTCACTGGCAGTGGCGCTGACTAGCTGGGTCCCCATGCCACCAAAATGCAGCTTTGGGAGGAAAGTGGGAGATGTCCTGATGTTGTTTGTGGGCACAGACAAACAGCAGTGTTTTATAGAGGTGCCACCTACATAAAGGGCTGCTCTTGTCTGCATTTGAAGGTGTTTCTTGGTTACCTAGTGACAGTGTATAAGTGGATGTGGCCATACAAGCCCTATTTTCATCACAGGGACTTTCCAAGGGGAAAAGGAACCTTTGGTTCATCTGCCTGTGTTTCAACAAGAGGAAGCAGGGTCTAAATTTGGTTCCGGGGTCTAGTTCTACTCTGCCAGAAGATGTTCCTAGTAGAGGGGTAGCACTTTCTGAAGAACTGAGAACTATCAGGGCGAGGCCTGCAGTGCTGAACATCACTGATTGGTTAAATACCGTGCAGCATTTTACACACAAAATCCCTAACACCCTGTTGCTGACATCAGCAGGCAATTGTAATCTTCCTGGGGCTTTGACACTGCTGTGGAAATTCAAATCATACTGTGTTTGAGGGACATTTACCCCAGGGAAAGTTCTTGGACTTTATCCTCTGGGAACGAAAAGTACCAGGAACTTTTGGGTGGAACCATACCTATAAATATAAGTCATGTACCGCACAGTAGCCTCTGTGTCTGTGGAGAGGTTTTGTCAACTCAACAAAAACAGATTACAAACTAATTTGGTAACAGAAAACCTGTGTTGCAAACCGGAGGTGTGGAGTTTATCAAAAAGTCATATTAAAGGTGTAGTATGAGAGATCCAGTGCCATCTAGTGGTGAGGCAGCAGATTGCAACGTTCTGCAAAGCTGTCATACATTGTGCTCAAGAGCCCTCACAGCCCTTTCACAGCAATTACCGTAAATGAAGGACAAGCTCCATACTCAGAAAACAAGCGTGACTGACTTGCAAAAGTTAACGGCAGCTCACTTGATGCAATAATATAATTTTCAAGAAGGCTGAATACAAACACATTAAGATCTGCAGTAATACCATTTTATTCATTAGGCCTATTAATAAACACTCAGGGAGACTTTAAACATCCATCTTGGCCGCTCCAAGCACTCTTACCATAATTGAATGAAAAGAAGCACAATAGAAGTGGACCAGCAGCCGGTTTGATTGGGTTTTTGCAATCAACAGCTCATTTGTCCACAGTTAACTTTAACCTGTCCCATTTCTTGCTGTCTTTGCTTCTTTGACAATGAAGACTCATGCTGTTTTTTTCTTGTGTTAAAGTTCAACTATGATCCTCATTCTTCACATTATAGTTCTTAAACTCACAATGCTCTTTACCTCTTTTTGTCCTCCAACCATCTCCGATCCAAGCTGCTACTTCCGTGCAAAAACGTGAATTTCACACCAGTGTGTGTTTTGTTCGTTCTAAGCTACTGTAGAAACATGGCAGCCTCCATGATGGGGGACCTGCTCCTGTGTAGATATAAAATGCTCATTCTAAGCTAAAGAAAACACAACAATTCTTATTTTCTGGTGATTCCACGTGAATGAAAACATAATGATGCCTGCTCCTGTCCATTTTTGCTAATAAAACTTTCTAGATCTTACACACTGCACTTTTAAGTTGCACTGTATGAAATGTACAACCAGTGTTGTTGTTGCTTGCCCCACGCTACAGACTGAAAGTCTGGATGTCTTGGCTGCTGTTGCTTCGATTTGGACCATTTGTGTTGTAAGCTGTCTCTTGTGAGTCATCCAGGTTTATTGAAATGCCAAACTAAATGACTGGAGTGGCTCTTTAAACAAAAGTGGAGCGCCACTTGCAAGCCAGAATACAGGATGTCAGCTTCTTCTCACTGACGATCAGTGTTTGAATGCCATTTCTAATTACAGTAAAGTCAGAGGTCAGTTCCAGAAGGAAGCAGTCTGAATGATTATATCTCTGACCTTTGGTCAAACATCTGTTGCTGTTGTGTCAGTAGGTGCTGTTGGCTGCTGGTGCAGAGATATTGGCATCTTCCTCCACATGCAGTTGCTGGCACTCTGCTACTCAACAGTCCTGATCACTGTGTGCTCCTCTGTCTGTCTGTCTGTCCTCTCTCCTTATTTTCTCTCCTTTACACTACTCTCTGTTAATGCCTGGTGCCACACACACACACACACACACACACACACTGCAGCAGTGCGCAGCAGTCAGTCACTTCTGATTGTGCCCAGCTTTTTGTAAACTGAAGACAGATCCTATTTGTGCAGATCATTTAATGCCGACGTGTTTTTGTTGGGGCTGTTTCTCATATAGGAAACGGGAACGTGTGTTTTTGTTGGAAAAGTCACTGAAATGCAAAAAGGAAAAAGATGG
>NW_018128314.1:45913-75630 GCF_001952655.1 Monopterus albus
CAAAGGGTGGGGCTTGTCTCGTTCCAGGGGGGGGGGGGGATGTGGCTGTGATCGTTGCCTTGCCTCAGCTGTTCGGCTCTGCCCGCTGTTTGCATTAGCAGCCTGGGATTTAGTCGCCAGCTGTGGCCCTGGTCACTGCTAAACCTGGTGGCACAGACTGTCAGTCTTTTTTCAGTGCATTGCATTTTAAAGCCTGTGGCAGTGTACACATGCAGTCCTGAAGTCTTTTATTATTATTAAAAGAATCTATAAAATTCAGAGTCTTCAGACTCTTCAGAGTCCAGGATGATGATGATGTCATCAGATTGCTTGTGTCCAAAGTGCTCTGTTTACAATGATATAAAGCTGAGGACACTCTCATCACAGAGAGCGATCGTGCATAACTTTACAACATTATTTGATCTTAAAAGGTGCACACATGTTGCACCCACATGGAGGACGGGTTGCAGGATAAACACGTAGTTAACTGTCCAATCACATTTGTGCCTGCTGTGAGACTGTCCAGTCATTGTCTCTGCAGTTGTTTCTACCAAGAATGTACAACACTTAACTGGTTGTGCTTCGACGTATTTCTCCTGTTAACACTGAGGTGATGTGACGCAGCACACTCACACGCACGCATAGCAGCCTTCCTCTCCACAGAGGGAGCCGACATTTGTCCTGACCCGATGACTCGTTCAGCTATGAGTCTGATGCTGCTTCTGCATAAATACAGATGCAGCTCTCTTTGTGGTAAACACAAACACACACAGTCTCACGCTGACACAGATGTCGGTCAGAGCGGCCAACACGGAGCAGAGAGCGAAGACAGGCAGAAGGTGTGTGAGCTCTGCTGTTGGCATCTGTTTTAGACACATACACACACACAAGGGCCGAGTGCTCACCAAGTAATGATATACAGTAAAATCTCCTCAATACTGTGACTGTAGTTTACAGAACACGAGGAGTAGTGATGGGTTGATGAGCACGAAAATGAGGTGAATCATATGCTGTGGCAAGTCCTGCTTCTTATTATAGTGTTGCTGCAGCTGAATGCAAGAGATGTATCCCACTTTAGATGCTATGCACATTGAAAGCACCAGATAAAGCCCCAGTGAATGACATGGCTGAGCAGAGTGCGCAGGTGTGCTCAACTTGTAATGTTTACACTGATTATGAAGTTAGTGTAGTTAAGATCACCAGACTTAAGGCGGAATTCAATTCAGGTTACTTTATTTCACCAGGATAATTCACTCGGTGTCAGTGGGCCTTCCCACGGAGTCGTGACACATTAAAACAATAAGACAGTTGAAGCTCATCAGACAGTAGTAACAGTCTGCACAGGTTGTTGATGGACTGTACTCGTGTCCACACTTCAGTTTACTTGCATTTCATTTACTTTGTGATGGAAAGTGACGGTTGAGTGAATGAAAACGTGTCTGACTCAGTGTAACTAGTGACTTTGTGTGCAGGTTGCCTTAACCTTAACATAAAAGGTGTCCATCTCAGCTATGGCCTTTACATGAGAGGTTCCACACATGCAATATGAGCTTAATACACTGAAGTCATCATTATAACAGAGACTGCCTCCTACTTTATGGGAGCCAAAACTAAGAGGGCAGTGTTCTGCTGACCAGAACATACATGTTCAGAGATTGTGTCCCTGGGAGAAGCCGCTTTAGACAGTAAGTAAGTAAATAATACTGTGGCACTTGTACATACTTGTAATACAGTATTCAGTGGAAAGGAGTCTGTCATGGCTCCACTTCTGAACATTTGTCACATCGTTAAAAGTTCTTAGCCGTCATCAAAAGAATAAACATCGAGCCTGGAACCTACTCTGTTGCTTTTTTTGTTGCTTTAAGTAAGACAGTTATGGGAATCTCTCAAAGTAAGAATAAAAAACAACTAATGCTTTTAATATTTTTACTAATTGAACTGATTAGAAATGCAGCTGCATTGGTCAGTTAATTGATTAGATGATCAAAAAGAAATTACCTGCAACTTTTTTGACATTGCAGTCATTTTTCAGGCAACAGTATTGAACATTTGCTGGTTCAAGCTTCTCAAACATGAGAATCCATTGCTTTCCTTTCTTATATAAGATATTAAATAGGATATCTTTGGGTTTTGGACTGTGGGTTGGACAAATTAAGCAATCTGAAGCTCTGTGAGCTGCAGTGGTGAGCAGATAATGACAGTAATCATCGGTTGTAGCCAAATGGTAACAATTAACCCCAGTTACTATGATTCACCCTGAGGGAATGTTCTACCACAGTTCATGTAAATCTGTTTAATAATGTCACATTGGCTTGGCTACAGATGGAATAATCAGCACCTTCAGGTACTAGTAATGATGTATAAACATGATCATGGTATCAAACAGTATATTCAGGGTTATTATATGAACCATACACAAAGAACAGTGCACGTGGTGCTGCTGCATGCGTCCTGCGGTACCACAGTGAGCACTTCTGACCCTAGACAGAAACAAATGGCCCTCTCTGTTTACAGCTCCCTGCCTTCCGTCTCGTGTGTTTATCACGTGTCTGAGAGCTTTTATTTAAGAGAGAGAGATACAGCAGCTCTGCTGTGCACGGCCATTTATCACCCCTGACTCAGCCCTCCTCACCTGCTAGTGTCAACTGCTTTGTCTTGTGCACTACACACAACAACGCGCTCCCATAGAGGCACTGAGGCCCCGTGGAGGGGATGACAAGATACTTCAGCTAGTGTGTGTGTGTGTGTGTGTGTGTGTTGTGTCACATAGTTGGTGACTTAAATGTGATGAAGCAGATTATCAGTGCTTGCAGCTGCTCAGCTCGTACTAGGATGCTATTTTCTGCATCCTAAACTACACAGGGAGGGAAGCAGTTTAACCCTTTGAAGGATATGGGGAGGGTATTTGATAAGTGTGATTTGTATATAGACTGACCAGGACACACAATGTGTTAGTGATAAAGGAGATGCTGTAAATACGACAGCAAGCCAAGTGCAATGCTGTGAGCAGCGACGCGAAGGCAGATTCACAAGCGTCTGCTTGAGGATGAAGAAAGGCTGCTCTCCAGCACTTCAGGTTATGCAATGAGTGCGTGTGGGTGCAAGCTCCTTCGTTTCTTCCACGCGTGCCTGGATCTATAGAGTGAGGGTCAGAACTTGGCAGGTCTTGCTGCTAAGTAAGAAAAAAAAAAGAAAGCAATTACTAAGAATAATCACATTGCAGCAGGGAATGGATTCACTAGAAAGAAGTGTTATTGGTTGTGTGTGTGTGTGTGTGTGTGAGACTCAGCTCAGCTTAGCTCTGGCATCCCCCTTGGCGAGTAGCATTTAGAATTACTTAAGCCTTCACTGCAGATAATTAGCATTTTCAGTGACTGTCACACTGCAGATCGGAGCTTCAGCTTCAGCAGCTTGTTGTCTAACACTGACCTTGAACCAACAAATCACAAACACTCTCTCTTCTTACATCCCATAACAGTGCATGTGCATGTTGTACTGTACTTCCTGTGTGTTTCTGGGCAAGAGGCTGGGTCTGCCCTGGACAGGTTGCCAGTCTATCACAGGGCTGACATGTAGATACAACCACACACACACTCACTCCTACAGGTGATTTAGAGTCACCAGTCAACCTAAGCTCCATGTCTTTAATTTATTCTAAAACAATATAATTTATTTTCATTCTAATAGCTAATCATAATATGCATTTTCTGGAGAAACTGCAGCATCCACAGTAGTAGATTGCTCCAAGATTTTCAGTATCCACAGTCACATATTCGGCAACATTTCACACTGATGCTAGTGTTTTAAAGCATTTTACCAGAGAAAAGTTATTTGAATGTATATTTTTCCAAAAGCATCAAATTTTAGAATAAAACAAGAGAAAGAAATAAAATTATTATTCACCAATTAAAAAAGGCTGCCCTCTCTTGTTTCTGCAGTGACGCCAGCTGTTAGCTCCTGCCTGAACGTCTGTTCCCTAGGTTTTTCCTCCCGATCCGTCCCCTGAAACACTCCCCACCATGAGTTCCTCGCCATTGGTGTCCCGAGCCAACATGGACATCCTGGACGAGCTGCAGCTGATCGCAGCCCAGAACCTGGAGAGGCTGGAGGTCAACAAGTACTACGAGGTGATCAGGGAGCTGGGCAAGGGCACCTATGGCAAGGTGGACCTGGTCATCCACAAGATCAGAGGTGAGGGGAGACACACTCATACAAACAGCAGTAACATGCTGCTGTCATAGACAAGGGGCAGAAACAATGTAACTCTTCCATATATCTCTTTCATTTCCCACCAAAAGGTACAAAAATGGCCTTGAAGTTCCTGAAGAAGAAGACGACCAAGCTGAAGTCGTTCCTGCGGGAGTACAGCATCTCCCTCTATCTGTCTCCGTGCCCTTTCATCATCAACATGTTTGGCATAGCCTTCGAAACGGACGAATACTATGTGTTTGCACAGGAGTATGCTCTGGCAGGAGACCTCTTTGATATCATTCCCCCACAGGTTCTCCAGCTCACCCATTGCTATCATTATTGCTTCCTTGCATCATTAATTTTAGGTTTTTTGCAAAACAAAATGCATCTCGGCAAGTCCTTAGAAGTTAATACACATTTAAGTGTAAGTTAGATCAGTAAGAAACTCAGTCAATGGAGTTGTTTGTGCTCTTAAAAAAGTAAGTTCCTGTCTGTAAAACCTGTTTCCTGGAGTCCTCACAAGAAAAAACACACAAGTGAAGGAAACATGCACTGAAAGAAAGGACTCACCAGGTCTTTGGATTTACACAAATTATACTAGTATATGCAACGCAGTTCATTCATATTTCCTCTGTTAACATAATTCAAACAAGTTAACCCCTAAAGAAAATTATGTTGGTTTTACACATTATCATTGTGTAGGACCGATGTACACATTACAATCAAGTAAATCCAACAAATCTTTTTTTCAGTGTGGATGCAAGTATGGGAATTGGGATTTACCCCAAGTACTGTGTTGTACCTGTGTGTCCTCATGTTTCTGAAAATATACTGTATCTTGAAATTAAAACTAAACGGGGATGCGCTCTTTAAAACACACAGCTCCACAGCGCCTCTAGTGGTGAAAAGATTCACACAAAACCTTAACTGCGTTTTGTTGAAATGAAATACTGGACAGAATGACATGAATTTGCAGCTAAACCATCAGGCCAAGTGATGCATGCACATTTGTTGTTTGTAAGGTTGTTATTCTGTGTTCCACTCAGACCTCCCTCTGTCTTCCAGGTTGGTCTTCCAGAAGCAGTGGCAAAGCGCTGTGTGCACCAAGTAGCCATTGCTCTGGACTACCTGCACTGTAAGAAGCTGGTCCACCGGGACATCAAGCCCGAAAACATCCTCATTTTTGACCGAGAGTGCCGCAAGGTCAAACTGTCTGACTTCGGCATGACCCGCCGGGCTGGCTCACCTGTGAAAAGAGTGAGTAGGAATAGTTTGTGACATCTTGGTATCTAGTGTGTTGTTGCAGGTACTGTGCTAACCTGTTCAGTTTACCTTGCAGGTGAGTGGCACCATCCCCTACACAGCCCCGGAGCTCTGCGACGTGTCCCGCCATGAGGGCTTCTGTGTGGACTACAGCACTGATGTCTGGGCCTTTGGCGTGCTGCTCTTCTGCATGCTGACCGGCAACTTCCCCTGGGAGAAAGCGCTGCCTTCCGATTCCTTTTACCAGGAGTTTATCCGCTGGCAGAGGAGGAGGACGAACATAGTGCCGTCCCAGTGGAGGCGCTTCACCGAGCAGGCCCTCCGCATGTTCCGCCGGCTGCTCTCTGTGGAGCAGGACTGCCGCTGCTCTGTGAAAGAGGTGTTCGGGTACTTCAGCCATTCCTGGATGCTGGACGCGGAGAACAACAACAATGGCAACAGCAACACGGGAGGCGCAGGTGGTGGAGAGAGGGTTGGCGGCGGTGGAGGAGGTGGAGGAGGAGGGGGGGGAGGAGAAGGGGGTGTGCGGGGAGAGGTGGACGGCACTATCTCTTCATCTTCATCTGGGGAAGAAGATGAGGAGTTCCTGGTGGAGAGGATGAAGCAGCAGACTTTATCTCCTCTCTCCCCATTGTCACCCCTCTCTCCCATGTCTCCAGTGACGGTGGAGAGGGGTAGTGGGGGCGGGGCCAAGGGTGGCACGATGGACGCCAGTGGCCACCATTTTGTGTCCGTCTCCACCAACAGCTCTGTGTCATCCACCAACAGTTACGATCGAATGCCGCGAGAAAACAGCTCGCCGGGCGGCCGCATGCTGGTGGCTACACCCATTGAAATCTGCGTCTGAGCATGTTGGAACGTTTCTGTCGTCCCAGACTCACTGGTACACACTTTTATACCTCTCGTTCTACCACATAGATATGCATGCATGGAAAAAGAAACAATGAGTACTAACACATATCCTATTTTAAACATCTTGGGAATGGAAGAGCACACGCACAGAAAGTATTTGTAGAACGTGTCCATTGCTCATAATGTAGGGTTTTTGGCCAAATCTTCTCCAAAGACTCCAAAAGAAGCCCTATTTACACTTTGACTTCAGTGATGTGTGCAAATACAACTTCATAGTACCCAGAGGTAAAACAAAAAGTCGCTTCCATTAGAGATTCTGTCACTAAAACCATTCGAATAGGAGACCAAAATGTATTTCTTAAAGCAATACTTCCAGCAAAAACAGAGCCAGAAGGAGGCAGGATGCCGCGTGATCTCTTCAAGTCGTCAGTTTTGACAAAGCCAAGGGACAAAGGATTTGTATTTTTGAAGAAGACTGAAACAGAATTCAAGGAAATACCTTGAAAAAAGGAACAAGTGAGCGGTGGTTTTAAATATTTCATGTGCAACAAAATGCGAAAGTGTGAGCGTGGGTGTCTGTATGCATGTGTCTGTAAGAAGTGGATTTATTATTTATTTAATTATTTATTTGAATCTAAAAAGACTATTTTTTCTATTGTTTTTTGTAAAGTAGCTTATTGTATTTTCTGTTCGACTTCATTTGCTGTTCTGACATAGCTGGCTGCTCTACATGGTGGTGTCCTTAGACACACACTATGTATAAGCTTTGACCAGTGGCTTTCAGATAAACCAGTACACCCATCACAGTGACAAGATAAAGAGAAGGGTTATGATATCGCTGTTGTTCATGACAAACTTATCTGCTTCACTGTTCAAAGGCTATTTTGTACCCACTCCTGAAATTCTGTTTCTATTGCTTCTTTTTCTTTGAAACTTTTTCCCCAAAAATTCAGTTTGTACAACTTAGGTTCTTTAAAACCTTTAGCGAACAGTTCAGTTTGAGCTGTTTGTTTTCTTTGAAACGTTTAGCAAAAAGTGTTGTCTGGAAAAAATAAGAAAAATAAGAAAAATGATCACTTAGCATTTTCAATTCAATCTGAAGGAAAAAAAAGATGAAATAGTCGCTTTTTATAAATTGCATGACAAGTAGCTCAGACGTACCTTTATGAAAAATTTGAACCGGCTTTACAGGAAAAAAACACAAAAAACAAATCGTACAATGTCGTGATGTGGAATTTTTGCCGTAGCACAATTTCTTGCATTATGTCCCAGAGTGAATATTGCTGTTATGATCTCTTGAGACATCCTAGGGCTAAAAAAGAAATCTGAAAAAAGAATTAATTTCTATTTAGTGTGTCGTATTTGTATTGCTATTACTGTCGTGTTTTCATCTCACCGTCTTCAGGAACAGAAAAAAAGCAAAGCATGAGGACACAGAGGGCATTTCAATTTTAGAAGAGAGTTAAATAACAGCAAAAAAAGGATTCATTTCTTTGAGTCACCATGAATACTAGGTAAATGCTTTGAAGGGGCTACAAAGCATTGGATCCTGCAATGAGCATTTTATGAGCTGCTTTCCAAACACAAATGTGCATGAACTTGTATGTGCTTAAGCTCTATTGTGAAACCCTGCTCAGTGTTTCTCCTGTCACAAGCTGCAGTACGCTGTAGATGTAGTAAAGCTGCGAACGACATGTTTCTTTATCATGTGAGAGTCTGTAGCCTCGGCTGGGTGAAGATTAGCTAGCTCTCACATCAGCTGTTTGGCTCATCTTCCTAGCTGAAGATTTGCTAGCTCTCACATCAGCTGTTTGGCTCATGCTCTTCAGTGCTACTCACGAATCAGCCAGCGAGTATGCAAATGACTACATGTTGTGACAATCTCTGACCTCATCGACAGCCTTCGGACTCAGAGCAAAGGACAGTCCTTATACTGATCACTGTAGCTGTGCAGTTTACTTTGGCTGGCTGCTTTTTGTCAACCAGCTGCAAGCAGCGCTGGCTCTGCTGCGTTCACTGTGTGAGCTCCAGTACATCAGATTCGACTGGGGAGGCCTTTCACATGACTGTATTATGAAGAGATGTTCATGCCTATATATGACCTAATCATGTCACCGACCCTAAAAGCAGCCTTCTACTTCTCCTCAGCACCTCCCAGATGTGTCTATAGTGTATCAGTCATCCATCCCAATGAGCCATTTAGTCTCTTTTTAAATCAAGTGAGAAATGTTGTAAATCTAGCAGTGGCACACCCAAGAGGTGGCCAGTGGTGGCCTGTCCCTTTCTAAATAAATAGATATGCAACATGTAATTTGTTCAAATTGGAATGTAACGTAATAATCACTTTATTTGGCCAAGTACAGTATGTTACACACACGGAATTTGTTGCAGGTACAGAACCGAGGCAGCCACCCATGGCGCGAACTCAAACTTGAGGTTCAGTGTCTTGCCCAAGGATACTTCGACATGTGGACTGAAGGCACCACGACTCAAACCTCCAACCTTCCAGATGGGAGACGACCACTCTACCCACTGAACCACAGTTGCCCCTAACCTAATTATAAGCTATACTGCAGAATTGACTTTCTGTAGCATTAGCTGTGTTAATGCTAACACGGACATTTGCATTTTAAAGGCAGTAATTAGCTTTACCTTTAGCTATGACTTTACCACACATTACTTCTCATGTAGTAATCAGAGTGACATTCTATACCCAGTTTTTAGTTTTTTCATACACTGTGCAGTATCTGCTGTTTGTTTTCATGTAAACAAACACCATTTTATGTTAGTGCATTGCTAAATTTCTTGGTGCACTACTGCTACTAGTTGTCAGCAGAACAGCATAAAACCATATGGCATATGGTCCTACATATGTCTACATCATGGCTACTTCCTTATAATGTAGTGTCTGATGAATGGATACGCTGTGGTCACACAGTTTCTGTACCCCCTCGTGCAGACACGTTTCCTTGCTTAGGCAGTGGTACATATCGATCCTATGGCTTAATACACAGTTTGAAACCATCCACTCGAGCCCTGTTTTAAAACACGTCTTGGTGATCCAAACACAAATGCACAGCCAAAACACATCACGGTTCACATCTGTCTATAGAATTAGTAAAGTCATACAAAATTCTGCTGTTCTGCTAATGTTATGGGAATGAAAGTCACAAACTTCCTCTGTTTATTAAACCAAATTATACCAAGATTTTCTGTATAATCTTGGTATAATTTTATCCACCTAACTTTTTTTCTTGTTATGCACCAATAATTCACTGGTTGCACATTAGGAGATTTAAGGTCATGTCAGAATGGATGGTATGCATATCTAAACATGACTCGCCCTTCTAAGGATCAGGTCCAGACCTCAGGCCACCTGACCTGGGAGCAAGGATGGGTCACACCAAACTAGAATATAAGGGACACACACCTTTTTGCTGCGAGCTACCTTCCCCTCTTCCCAGCGCCTGATGCAGTCACCGCTGCCTCCTCAGTCCATCCATAACGTAACGTGCTGTAATGGAGTTCCATTGTCTTTCTGTCAGTGGCATATTTCAAAGCATCATGATTTTAGTGGTTATAGCGAGTAGACGACCACAGCACTAGAACTCGTATCCGGTTCCGTCTTTGCAATACAACTGTCTTCCTGTTAGCTGAGATTTAGTCAATAAAATGAAAATTCTTGTTGGATTTTTGGTGTTGTGTTTTTTTTTTTTTCTTTTCTTTTCTTTTTGTTTTAACCAGGAGTCCTCTGTGATGAATTATAAAAGTAAACTTGTCACATCCCAGGACATAAAGAATGATTATGTAGTGGAATGTTTGCATCAGAACTTTATAAAAATCTGGACAGTAAATTTGATATTAACAAAACAGTAAAAGAAAACTGAAATTATTAAATGGATTATAAGCATTATAAAATGTGAGACAAAAACATAAACAAACCAATTAACTGTAAAATTATTAAAAACTCATTACCATGAAAATGCCAGTTGGACACTGTCACTTATGGAGCTGATATGCGAACACGTTAGCAAACCCTTACCTGTTTATGCATCAAGAACATGGACCAACAACATTATAAGTCATTTGAAGATTCTGACCACCTAATGAATCCAAATCAAACGTTCACCCGCCATTTAACTCTATTTGGGTGCATTCAACCATTTGATACTGGGCAAATAGAGGACAGTGAGTTTATTCATGCATTTTGTTCCTGCTGGGAATGATGCTGATAAGAGCTGTGACAGTGAACCAAACAGTGGGCTGTAAAATCAAAACATTGAGCTGAAAGGTGCTAAACTGCTCTGCAGAACTGATGGGGGCTGCAGCAGTGGAAAAGAAGTCGATGCTCCAGATACAGGGTCCTGCCACAATATCGTGGTTTACTGGGCCAATTAATACAACAGAGTCAGTTCGGAAACAATGGACGGATTATGAAACACTGGGCTTTATGGGCACAGACATGTAAAAGGCCCCCACCAATCATACATAGGATTGTTTTTCATTTCTTTTTTTCCTACGCCAAGGAGGTTCTATTTTTGGTTCCGTATGGGTTGGTTAGCAGGATTATGGACTAATGCCTGGATGGATCATCAGCATACTTGGTACAGACACTGGTGGGGGTCTCCATCAAGCTCTCAAAATCATCTTTTGTTTGAAATTGGACACACATATGTAGGGTGACAATGTCACCAGACCAGATTTCATCCAGATCTGATGACCATTTAAAAGTTAACATTGAAAACCCCTTTTAATACATTTTTCTGCCATGAACCATGAAATGTTCAGGTAAGATGCAGAGCATAGGGTTTTTGTACTATGGCGAGTCAAAACATCTGCTGTGAAAAAGGCCTATTCTCATGGCAGTTGTAATTACAAGCACTCATTTCACATTGCACATGGTTATTTGATCTATTGTTGCTACAAATACATTGACTAGTGCAAATTACAACAGTAAGAATGTTTCCATATTTCATTAACATTTACCTGGTTCATATATCTTTTCATAATTTCCTCAAACAAAAACTTTTTCCACCTGTGACTGAAGAACACAAATCTCTTCCAGAAAACCAAACGTTGAACAAAATATTTATTTTTGACAATAACTTTACCTCTGATGTTACAAGAGGAGTGAGATGGTACAAAAAGTTGCTATTTAATGAAGACAATGAAATAGGGTGATGAGTTGGCAGTAAACCTAAAAACACCACAGCACTGACAGACCGGTGGAATTGGAATGTGACAGGTAGTGTGTACCTAAACAGAAAGGTTTGCATTTGAACACATCCTGCTACGTGTCATTGCTCCAGTCAGTGTGGGGTTAACACAGAAAACAGAAAGGAGAGAGAGAGAGAGAAACAAAATCATAAAATACAACTTGGATCATTAGAATTCTGAGTTCCAGCCCTGAGATCAACATGCAGACAAAATATGCTTAAAAATCCAAATATTTTGCAAGAATAAAACATACACCAAAAGCTGTATTTGTTAGAATGTAAACCAATGTTTTTAATTTTAACAAACAGCTGTGAAAATGTCAGGCATGCTGATATACCTGCTCTTTAAAAACTGTTCATTTCACTGCGTGAAATTATAAAATACAGAAAACAACAATGGCACAAATGAAAGCTTTCCAGGATAAGGAGATTTGGGTGTGTGTGGTGTGTCCTGCTGCTGCTGGTGAGAGAATAAGCAGATGAAGCCTTCCTCTGTGTGGATATCCATACACATCCAGCTGTGGCTCTCACACGCTCGTCTCAAGACAACCCAACGCTGCCCCTAATGCTGCTATGGCCACATTACAGTCCACCAAGACCAATCACACAGAACATAGTCAGGCTGACAGGCTGCAGACCAGGCCTACACACCTCATTCAACAGGTACTAATACACTGGGAACTAATCTCAAGTCCCAGGGGGTTGGTGTGTACCTGCGTGGTCAGGGGGGTTCACTGGAACTGGCTTGCCATGCTCCAGGTATCAACAACTACATCTGCAGCAGAAAAGTGCATGCAAGCTGCCTTCAGTCCTCAGGATGTTCAAAGGAACATGATGTACATTCACTGACTTGTCTTTGAAACTAGAGAGAACAGGAACACTACCTCTTGTGTTCCAGATAAGGCTTTTCAGAAAGGTTCTGTTGGAAATGCACTACTTAATAAATAAATAAAACTGCAGTAGATCAGATCAGAATGTTAATTCTAGCATGGCCCACTGAAATTAACACTGATGTAAACCAAAGATTCTCAGCATCAGTACAGAGACATGTCCTGCAAACATACAACCTTCTTAAAGCCAAGTGGTTCTGTAAGTGCAAAACAGGCAAGTTGAGATGATGAAACTCTAGCAGAGAAGAAATCTAAGTAAACAGATGATGAGTTACACTGAAATGAGACAACTAAACCTGCTTGAACTCATCATCCCTTAACAGGGCACACAGCTAACCATACTGAGATTCCATTAAGATGCAGAAGACTGTGCGGACGAACACAACATGGGCACATTTGAATTCTGGCAGTCCAAAGTGCATTAAGCCAAATAAAATCACATGGCCTCATCCTGATCGTCACATGTAGCTCTTAGCAAGTTCCCAGGGTGAACTGTGAAACTGAGGAGAGCAGACGACGAGACATGTTCAGTGCCACTCCAAAGTTCTTCCTGCAAAAACCCCTCACAGGGAGGGAAATACACTCAAACACACACTGTTCAGTTCTTCAGTAAAATCAATTGTTATACAATTGCCATGTGGTTGAATTAGAAACTTTTGCATGGGTGTGTGTGAAACAAAATGTAAAGCCATGTGTGATCCATGTTATGTTTACTATGCAGCGTCCACTCAGGTACCTTGTTCAGTAAGTTCATTTCCTAACCTTCCAGCCCTTTTTCTGTCCCATTATTAACACCAGCTCCTCCACTGGCTTGGTGTTTAGACATTAAACTGCTTTATCAATAACTTAAACACACAATCAAACCTCTCTGAAAACTATGTCAAAAGCCAAAAAGAAAACTCCAGGAATAAATAAACCAAATATAATCAATAATGACAAATTCTTTATAAAATTAAATATATTTGATTGTTATTCATATTTACTCCAGAAACAAAAATCCATATAAATAACTAGACAAATGGCAAATTCAGCATGTTACTTGACGTGAGAGCAGGGTCTGAGTACCATCACACTGGACTGACTGCACTCCTCCAGTCACAGTGCTTGGGGGAAGGGTCAACAGTGCAGAGAGTGAAAGTTAAGGTTTATGGGTGCTAGCTGTCAGTCAGAAAAACCTTGGTCCACTGTAGCCATGGTTACCAGCAAAAGGAGAAGGAGAGACCCTGCAGGATGTTGCGGGTGAAAGTCTAGAAGAGAAAAAACACAATTCAAACCGATAACTGAACTTTGAGCTTTTTGTTTTGGAGAACAGAAAAACTGATTGAAAGACCAAACAATGGACAATGCTACATACAATCTGTGTGTGTAATGACCAGCTATCAACTGTAGTCACGCCAGAATAAACCCTACTTCTATGACTAGTTTCTTCAATTTCATTTCCAGTATGTATTGCTGAAAACTACTAACTAGTATCCCCATTTTCTTACACTTGGTTTGCTCATGTTAACAAAAGTCACCGGCCACCTGCTGTAGCCGCTGAAACGCATGGGAGTAATGGCTCTATGTTAATAAAAGACCTGGAGCAGCTGGCAAAAGAAGAGAGTAGAGGAGTAAGAAACTCAGTGATGGTTACAGGAAGTGAATGATTTCAGTTAGTTTGTCCAAAGGGTGTGCTACCAAATATTAAGCTGAGGGTGCCTTTTTTGGAGTTCTGTGTAATGTATCAGATTTAGGTTTTTATACCAAAACAAATTGTGACTGTAAAAGTTTTCTGTGATATGTGGTGCGTTATCTAACAGAAATGCAGGGTGCCGAAAATTTTGGCCATGACTAAGTCCAATCAACGTGACACATCCTTGTCTCTCCACTAAGACCCTGTCCTCGTTGTTGCTCTCCCCTATGTTTACTTTTACCAGTCTGTGAGGTGCCAACGGTGAATGATGGCAGGCAATATGGGCATGTGCAGAGGGGTGAGACATCGGAAAATAACCCACATGAATTCTGAGAGCGGTCGCACAGATAAATATCAGAAATGAATCTGTTCTCATACAGAAGTGACTCAGATCTGATTTGAAAAAACCCAACTTGGGTTGTTCGCATATCTATGAAATGTGAACACAGCTTTGGAGACTGATGAGTCATGACATCAAAGTATTCACTAACCTCATGAGGTTTCTGCCAACTTTGTCACCTGTCATCCCATCTGTTACCAGGAGGGGCTTTGAATGTCTTGTTCTGACAAAGCATGAAGAATCCCAAGGTTAAAATGTACACACAGCTTCACAGGACATCTTTCAAAGATCTGGCATCTAGGTCTTCTATAATTGTCTATAGTATCAAAAGAACATGTACATTTTCACTGGAACATTTTAAAGTGCAGTTATTTTTTGCTCACCTTGTGCTTTTTACACTTCATGGAGAAGTTTTCTTCAATGAGGACACAGTCTGCTAGAACAAGAGCAGAACAGGAGTTGAAGAAGCCGCAGTGACTCATTCTAAAGGTTCGGCCACCCACACGTGCAAGTTCAGGCTTAGAGGAAATAATACCAACCAACGACACTTCACAAAAGAGCTATTTCCAGGCCAGTGTACGCGCACACACACATGAACTCAGACACATACACACAAAGCGCAAATCGTGGGTGCATTCATCTTCATATATCAACAGGGACAACATTAATTTGAGACATCAGTTCAAGGAAAAATTCCAAGCATACCAAAGAGAAGAACCCTTAAAAATACATGCAGATGTGTCAGGTTTAAAGTCAGTTCACCCAAACAGCAATGTTTGTTTAGTTTGTCCAGGTTTTGAGGTACTTGTCTCTGCAAATCTCAGGCACATCCATCTCTGAACATGAACATTTAAACTTGGGAGAACTGACCGCTTAAGATTCAAAGCTGTAAAAAAAGCCTTATACACACTGTATCTGCAAACATGCACAAAGGCTTGGACAGGACATGTGTGTACTTTGTTCTTGTGTGCGGGGTGGAGGTGAAGGGCGGACACCAGGACGTACCTGACTCCAAAGCACACCTGTAGTGGTACTTGTTGGGACAGCTTTTGAAGAAGCAGCCCAGTGTAGCGCCTGGATCATGGCATGCTGAACACATCTAAAACCACAGCAGACAGAAGACATCATGTAGCTCAACACCTATGACTTGCACTGTTACACTCTAAAAAAATATTAGAAAGAAGATGGCTATTTGGATGATTTCATTTAATATTTAAACTAAAATACTGGTTGCAGTGGTTTGAAAAGCAGTATACCAGGGAAGCTCATTCAAGAGCTTTCCTGAAATCAATTTTAAACCTATAGGTTGTATTTAACAGCAATTTGAGCCTTTCTAGTCTTAGGTTTGGTCATTAAATTTCTGATGGTTCAAGAACAGCTCATCAGTACCTCAAGGCTCTCATTTAACAATACGGCATAAAAAGACAGGAGAATGGAACACTGGTCACAAAGCTGACTGCAAACTGAGGGTATTTCTGACATGCCCAGCGGGGACCTAAGTAACAGAAAACATGAGTCTCCTGCAGCCCCTGTCATTATTACTCACACATCATCCCTTTGGGATCATGAATGTGGCAAATGTTCTGACATTTTAATATGCTAGACCAGCAGGGATTTGGTGTGGACATCTCAGACAGAAGGTGTGGCCTGCCTACTCACACTGTCCACTTGTTGGGTTAGTTTTGAAATAGCTGATAAAATGGTTAACTGATTGACAGAAAGTCAATATCCAACTATTCAAGCCATTTTTTGTCAACAACTGACAATTTTAGCTTCTCAAACATGAACATGTATTTATTTTATTTGGCTCGATGCAGCCAGGGGGATGCAAGGCAGAAGATGAGTTTACTTCCAGAGCTTTCAACCACATCTCAGTCTTCTCTCAGTTGACTGACTTTGCTCAGTTAGTATCAGTTGAGCTCAGAATAGAACATCCACCATGTGGCTCCAGAAGGTATTCAGTGTCTGTCATTTTGCACACTTTTTGCTGTAGACTTAAGTTTAAATGGATAAAATCAATCTACAATGAATAACCCATAATGATGAAGTGAAAGCATGAGCTTAGAAATTATCCTGGACTTTGGCTGGGCCTCTCAGGAACAGTCAGAGACTGGTCCTGAAGCCACCCCATTGTTGTTTTGGCTGTTTGCTTCAGGCCATTATCCTGCTGGAAGGTGAACTGCCGCCCCAGTATCAGGTCTCTGCACTCTGGAGCGGGTTTTCTTCAGGAACCTCTCTGTATGTGGTTGCATTCATCCTTCCCTCTGTTCTAACCAGTCTCCCTGTCCCTGCTGCTGAGAAGCCCCCATAGCATGATGCTGGCACCACCGTGCTTCACTGTAGGGATGGTACTAGCAAGTGATGAGCAGTGGGTGGTGCAGTGAGGCCACCATGCTCCTGGAACTCAGAGCTTTAGAAATGTTTTACATCTTTGTCCTGATCCGTGCCTCAGCACAGTTTTATCTCAGAGAGTTCCTTTGACTTAATGACTTGGGTTTTTGTCCTGGTATGCAGTGTGAATTGTGGAACCTTATATACACAAGTGTGTGCCTCTCTAACCTATGTCCAGACAATTCAAATTGCCACAAGTGGCCTCCAGTCCTGTTGTAGATGCATCTCAGAAAGAACTTAAGCAAACAGGTAGCACCTGATGCACAACAAAGGCTCTGAATACTTCTGTAAAAGAGATTTCAGGATTTTACTTTTAATAAATGTGTATTTAAATCAAATTTTCACTTCGTGATTGTGTTAGAGTGCCCATTGGTGGGCAAAAATCGAAATTTCATCCATTCAAAATTAAATCTACAGTACAACAGTGTGAGTGAAAAGGAAACCACTATACACACATTCACAACCCTAGGTTCCACATTTAGATCGTCAGCTGGCCTATCTTCATGACATCATAGCTGATGAAGGCTGAAATGTAGTTGAACGTAATGGGGTAAAAAGGGAATAAGGGCACATTCAGTTAATATTCTTATGTTACTGGTTTCCAAGGTGAAGAATGAAGATCACCCCCTAAAAAGAAAGAGACAGACCTGAAAGTGTTTACAATAATTAAACCAGCAGTATGGACGTGTCATTATAATTACCTCAATGTTAACTACCTTCACCAATAATTTCCAGTCTTTTTCCAAGTGACAATTGTCAATTATTGCCTTGGTCACCCTTGGATTTGGCAACACATCTGAAACCTATTAGTATCCTAGAGGCAAATGAAACAACTAAGTAAACAGGCTATTAAAGCCTTCTCATTCCTTAATGCTTTCTTCATTTGCTTTGTTAGAACTAACCACAGAGCCATGTGATATTATATAACGATTCATTCACATTACAGGCTTAAAGTGCATCGTTACCGTCTCCTGGGCCACCTTGACAGCCTCCTCCAGTCCGTAGACTTTGCCCTTCACCAGGAAAACTCCTGCAGACCAGATGCCGCAGTCTTCATGGAGCCAGTACTCACAGGGATCCAGAGGCAGCCTGGGGGGGCTGTACCAGTCCGCCACATCTGTAAAGCTGGTGTTTAACCGAGCCCGCTTAGCTGCAGGGCTGCCCATACTGTCACTGCTCCACAGGTGGCTCTTGATGAAGCCCTTCTGCTTGAGCTGAGCTCTTGGCCTGGGAGGCCACTGTGTGAGTGGAATGGCACACTTTCTCCCCCTGCCTCTAATACTGTAGGACGACGAGTCAGAGTCGCTGTAGTCCTCCTCATCCTCCTTGAGGCCGGATATGCTGGCTGGTGTTTTGGTGCTTGGCTGGTACCCCTCAGGGTAGTAGGGGCCATGGAGATCCCCCAAATCCATGGCATTGGCCCCCTGCCCACAGAGGCAGCAGACAAGAAAGAGTTGGTGCTGGCTGTGCATGGATGCTCGGCCCAGCTGGAGACAAGACGTGTTGGGTACAATTGCAGAAATAAAGCCACTGGGGTGAGCCTGCAGCTGCTGACCCTTCTTGTGTTGTGTCCTTACCTCTTCAGGGTAGTTGACTACAGTACACCGTGATGGAAATGACTTCTGATGCTCCACATGGATGAATGGAGAAAAACTGTCCAACCTCAAGTCCCTTTTCTCCTCCTTATAGTTGACGTATTTCAGTTTGATCTCTGGCTCTTTGGGGGAAAACATGGAGGACAACTGGCTGCATTTGCGTTTCTTTTGTCTCCTCTTGCGAGTGCAGGCTGCTGCCTTCTTGGCAGTGGGATGTGTTTTGATGCATTTTGCTTTTCCTGGACTTTTCTTTGGAGATTTTGATGGTGGTGACGAAATTTTTGCCACATGAATTTCCACAGAAAGATCGGGGTGAGACAAAAGCTCTGGCTCCTTCTTCAAGTTCTTGCGCACAGAAAGAGGACTCGATATTAATGAGGATATCCTCTTCGACTTTGTGGGGCTGGTGTGTGGTGAAAGATCTTGTGGCTTTTTCTTTGAACTCTTGGGCACAGCTAACTGAGGACTTTTTGGAAGTGTGCTGTTATGCGACTTTTCAGAATTACTAAGGATTTCAGAATCAGAGGTAGACTCTTTACAAATATCAATGTTAAGATTACTAGCTTTACCCTTTCTTATTTGAGTTAATGCTTTTTGTTTGGCTGTTTGCACTGAGGATGAAGCTTTCACTTTACCTTTGCTTTTCACAACTGACAAAGTGTCATTCCTCTTAGGACCTGCTAACTTAAAATCACTAGCTGTGGACTGGGAAGTACTGATTTTCTGATTAGCACGTATGCATCCTGACACTTTATACCTGCTTGAATTGATGTCCATGACTACAGTCTCTAACCGTGTCCCCATACCAGAAAGCATTGGCAGTTTTTTTTCTTTTAAAGTTCTCTGTAGTGCCTTTGTACTCCCGTTCATGTGGGGAGTGACAGTCTTAGGTTTGATTTCTGAAACATCTGAGACACAAACATCTGTCAAGTCAATCAAAGGCTCTATCACTGCCTTCCATCTGTGGACTGGCTGCTTATTTTCATTGCTTGAATCCAACCCTCTGGCACTATCACTGATGCCAAAGCCTGGCTGAATGTCCTCCTCTGTACTCAAGCCACCCCACACAACATCCTCAGTCGTCTCTAAGAAAGAGTTGTTGCCACTGGGTGAGCTGGAGGCCTGTGGCAAAATGAACACATCCTCTACATCGTTCAATGAGGCAGCGGATGGGGAGACAGGGTCCTCTAGAGGGCTTCTATACTCCCTGCTCACTGAATACAGATCTCTAGCTCCCACATTGTCCGGGATCACCACTGAGTCTTGTTTCTTAGATAGGACAAAGAGCACCTCACAGCCCCCCCTCTCCTCATCCTCCCCTGTGACATGGGTGAGAGTCTCTGGTGAGGATTCTGCACATACTCCTGAACTCGACAAGCTATCACCTTGACCGTTCTCCATACTGCTACTATTGACCCGAGAAAGACTGTATTCCTGCTCCTCTTTGCCTTGTACATGTGTATCCATGTCCCCATCACTGGAAATGACTTCTCCATTAACCTCGTGATGCTCTTGCATGAGACATACCGCCCCAGTGTGATCCGGTCGCACTGGAGTGTGAGACAATGACTGCAAAAGATCTGCCTGAGTGGCAAGGTTCACAGGGCCCTCAACCTGCTCCAAATAATGCTGGTTCAGTGTATAGCCAGTCTCCCCAAGCCCTTTATCTGAGTCACAAGGAGGGTGGAGGGCAAACTTGCCAATAGGAGGCATATTGTAGAGAGACGAAAGTCGAGACGCTGAGTCGTGAGTGGGGAATACGTGAGACCTGCTCACATAGGAAAGGGTGACTGTAGTGTGGGAGAAGGCATTATCTGGTTGAATTTGATCCCCTGATTGAAGTGTCATGTCAGAGGAGTTGGTCTCTGAGAAAGGTAAACCTGGATTGCTGGTCCCAGAGTTTGGATACCAGCTGGGACTCCTGACCATCCGCAGAGCATCTAAAGATGTGGGGTTGAGGATGCATTCCTCACCCGTCCTGGTTAGGTCAATCACAGTGGGGACGCTGGATGTGGAGAGGTCTTGAGGCTGTAGATCATCTCTGCTCCCAGGTGGCTGCTCCATAACTGGAGAGGAGAAATGAAACTAGTCTGAGTTACTGATGTAGGCTGTGTTATGGAAGGAAACTAGAGTAAATCAATTTCTGAAATAACTTTTGTTTTTCTCAGTCAACAACTAATAACCACAGCAGATTCACTCAGCACAAATGTGCTTTATGGGGCCTACAAGTCCAAAGACCAGTAAGCTGCATCACTTTGTTGGTGTCTCAATCAGCTTATGTTTTTAAAGGTGTCGAGCATAAAGTTAAACAAGCCATTTCAGCTAAATCATAACGTTGACATTAGCTAGGAAACTCGAATTTCATTAAGGCTGGAGAACACACCAGGGGTTAAATGCCTTTTGGTTCATCTCCAATTTACCATATTTTTTGAATGTTTACAGTTATAAGGTCAAATTTTCAGGTTCGGTGGATAATGTCTTTCCAAGCGACCAGCTGCCTTTATGTCACCAACGATGACAGCTCAAGGTTGCTAACGACAGTTAGCACAGCTAAGCTAAAGTAAGCTAGGTAGGCCCGGTGTTGTCCGGCTTAGCTCCGGTAGTTTTCCCATAGGACGAACTACAGCAAATATTAAACGGCTTTAATATTTTATCGGAATTGGTAAAAATGCCATACATCGATTAACATCAATTTACAAAATTCACGGTTCAGTACTGACCAGTCTTTAATTCGGCGAGGTGTACGCTCTCAAGGAGCTCCCCTTTTCGACACAATACCAACTTTTATAGCTTAGTGATCTTCACTGCTCGTTACTCCCCACTAAGGCTCCTGGTAACTTGATTGCAAAAACAGCAGGCGAAACCATTTTAAAATGTCACGTTTTGTTTCAAGGAAAGTTTGTTTCTAATTGTAATACATGAACTACGAATTCAAGGGTTGACCTTAATTCAAATACGAGCGTACTATTTTCTACTGGAGAAAAAAACCGTTAATATGTAAGGTATTAGTAAACTGCGGATTACTTTTCATCGGGTTTGGCTACATGTTCTCTGTTTAAGAAAATGTTAAGCATCAGGGCAAGGCCCGGCTGTGTGAAACAAAGGCAGAACGGAGGAAATGCGCTGTGCTGCTCATCAAAACTTACCCGGACGGTAGAGACTGTAGCGTTTTGAAGTCTCGTTAAGAATTTGTCCCACCCTGCATCTCTTTCAACAGCCCATCTACTCTTACGAATACCAGGTGCACTACAAAAAACAGAAAGCCCCAAATTAAAGATCCACACACTTTCCTGGAATACACTACTCTGACAGCAGCAATGTCAAGTGGTTTAGAGATTAGCATCAAACTTCCGGATAACCCCTTCACAATAAAACAACTGCTAATGCATTACAGTGATTTTTTAATGTGGAAAAATATAAATGGCAAAAACACATAAAAATGTAGACATTACTACACGCAGCCCATTGTTCGGTAAAGTCTTCAATCATTAGCCCATTATCCAGCTGCTGCATGTAGGCTGCAAAGCTTCACTAAATTCAAACGTTAATCTGGGACCTAGGACGATATGCTCGTCTATTCCTTTTTTATTGGAGTGACTTAATTATTGCTATTGCTTTCAGCGGTTTACTGTCTATCTCTGGTGACTTGACAATTAAACGAGACAGCCGTGAAACATGTCACTCAGTCGCGGAACAGAAAGGAACTAGACAAATGCATTTTCTGAAGAAAATGTGTGTGGATGCTGATTGCTGAAGAATTGCCCTGAAAATGCTGAAATGGCTAGAATCCATTTCTGAAACAGCTGGAGGCTGAATAATTATGAAAGATGAAATGAAAAACTGAAGCTGTGAATTTAACTTCATTATCTGAAGAAGGTGAGAGCTTGAGAACATTCCGAAAACAGTTGAAGGCTTAATCCCAAAGTGATTACGTGATTATAGACCTGGGGGTCGTTTGATTTACCAACCAGAAGGAGTTATAGCCCTGTGAGGTTTTAGTGACATTTATGGTGGTGTTACAGGAAGTTAGAATTCCTATATTTCATCCCTTTCCTGATATGTGCAATTTGCCGAATAGTATTCTGCTCCGGGGGAACAGGTGGCTTTGCAACCGGGAACAAATCATGTACAGTCTTACATGTTTCATTGGTGGGTAGCTTCGGTGATTTTAAAGAGAGAGAGAACACATTTCAGGCCTCAAGGGGTGACGCCTTACTTGGCGTCAATCTAAATGGAGAGGCAGCTAAGAATGGTTTAGATGCAATACACATGCAATACAGTGGAAGACATTTGCCATCTTCCTCGGTGGGCATGAGGGTAGATGGGTTGGGAACAGTGCAATGCTCTATGGTCAACTGTGGCTGTGATAGGAGCACAGCCAAACATGAGAGGTGCATGGGTCCTAATGATCGACCATTCTGTGATAAACTCCTCACCCAAATATCTTACTTTAGGTTTTCAAAATCATATTTTATTTATATGTATGTATGTCCAGATACAAACTGACAAACTGATAATGGCCAACCAACCAGACATAGTACCAGTGGACAAACAGATGAAGAAGGCTGTAGTGATAGATGTAGCAATCCCAAGCGATAGCAACATCAGGAAGAAGGAACACGAGAAGCTTGAGAAATACCAAGGGCTGAAAGAAGAGCTAGAAAAGATGTGGAAGGGGAAGGCACAAGTGGTCCCCATAGTAACAGGAACATTGGGGGCTGTGACCCCCAAACTGGGAGAGTGGCTCCAACAGATCCCAGGAACAACATCTGAGATCTCTGTCCAGAAGAGTGCAGTGCTAGGAACAGCTAAGATACTGCGCAGGACCCTCAAGCTCCCAGGCCTCTGGTAGAGGACCTGAGCTTGAAGGAAGGAATACAAGACCACCCCAAAGTGGGGGGCGAGTGGGGAATTATTATATATACATGTATGTGTGTGTGTGTCTCCCGCTTGCTGGTTTCAGGGTTCACACGAGTAAAAAAGCCAGTCAGAGTAATTAACTTCACTGGGCTGCGTGCCTCCGAGTTCTGGAGTTGACGTACTCAGCGGGTCTTCAGGTGCACTGTATTCAAATACATTGTGAAGTGTATAATATATGAAAAGTGTTAAATACATAGTTTCAGTTTTACAGTTACTTGCCTTTCATGAAACAATAGTGGTGGCCACAAGACAGCTGGGGGAAATGAACTACATAAATATTGTGTGTGCATATACACAAACACACCTATGCAATGTAGAGCAGGTATTACAGGAGTAGAATAAGACAAGTGTGTCACAAATATGTGATAATTTTTTTTACAATGAAAATGAAATGTCTTCATTTGAAGAGCACACCTGTTTGTGTTTAGTATTTTCTACACAACATCTAACTGGTCTAGGCACTGGGCAGTGAACTATCTTCACATGTATGGCCTCCCTTGGTTGTTAACCTAAAAAAAAAAAATGAAAGGCTCCATCTCACATAGACATAGCAGAAAAACTCAATACTCATGTACTTAACTAAAAAGGTTTCTCCACTACAACAAAGGAATCTGTGTCAAAGACCAGTGTCCTCTAAACTTGTTGGGTGTTTAAAACAAGATGGTGCACAATTAACAATCATTGTTAAAATGAACATACTAAAGTAAATAATTAATAATTAATGTTTGTATACTACAACTATAAAAGGCTAACTGTATTCAAACTGTAGTTATTTACAAGATATCATGTAAAGTTTGACTGAGGTGAAATACTGTGCGACCGTTTCTCCACATCTGGCCTAGATTCAAACACACTGCTCTGTATTTTCTGTATTAATTTCCATGATTATGAGAAAAAATAGCGCTGTTACTCAGTGGACTTCCATCTTCGAATAAATACAACACTGAAATACACAGAAGAAGTACTGGTTTAAACAGTTGATTTTCATACCTGTCCATGATGCTCAGCATCTGTAAAAGTCATCCTGAGTACATGACATGGATGGCGAGCATCTCTTCATTGCAACCCAGATAGACGCTCCAGGGGGAACTAAACCACAAACAGGCATCAACATGCAAATGTAAATCACATATGTACAGAATTACTACAATGAGCTGACTTCATTAACAGGGATCAAAGGACAAAATGGACCCAAAGAATTATTCACTGGATCATTCAAACTCTAGTGTACAACTGCCCACTGACTTCGGTAGAAAATACAGCTGTGCCACTAATATAATAATCTAGATATACAATTATTTACATGGGATTTGAGCGTTACATATTTGCTCTGTTCTGGACATAAACATCTATTTTAACTATATTCCATATAAATAAACTGGTTCCAGAGCACAGTCAGAATTTTATCCATCACAGTACATTTCTGCTGCCTGAAGGGCCAGAGGTTGTGGTCTGTGTCTCACTGGACAGGGCAGAGTTATCAGTTCAGGAACACCTGTTTAATCCCATAATAGGAAAACATTAAAAATAATGTTTTATTGTTTGTGTATTAGTGACAAAAATCTGATTTTTAAATATATTAGTAAAAGCTGTACATAGCGCAGTTGTGTACATTTTTCTTTGCTTTTATCTACTGCACTCTATTTACATTGCACTTTTTTGTATGCAGACTCAGAGATATGGACAGCAAATTCCACAACAGATTTGTGTTATTGCTCATCTGCCTTATGTTTCACTTGTATTGTGTGGCATTCATGTGGACAGCAAAGTTAGAATTTCATTGTACAGGGAAACACTTTGACCTCCTATGTACCTGTACTGTCTGTTTGTGTAAATGGTAAATAAATCTCTTGAACTTCATCAAAAATATGAAGTAAACCTATGTAGCAATATTTCTTTCTTGCTACACATAACAAAGTGAAAATTTGTGAGATGGCTGCATTTTTTTTTACTTGTTTTCACTGAATTATCTATTAGTCTAGCTATAAGCTATTTCCAGTACTCAGGTTGTTCCTAGTTGTTACATTTTTTAAATAACTTTTTGTGACTTGTGAAGCTAACTGGGCCAACACATCACAATGAAAACAAAGTATTACTGTAACTAATGTACCTCTCCATTCACTTTAAGGTCACAACAAAACCCAACAAACTTAAGAACATGTAGCATTTAATGAGGACACTGTCACAGTTCCACTGACGAGTTAGAGCAAAGAAACACTCTGGCAATAAATGGTTTACGAGTGAAATCTGTCCCAGGCAATCTATCAAACATGTATATTGCTCCATCCTTGTGCTATGACACCGATGTGCTGACTAAAGTCCCTTCTAAGATTCATTCAGGTCCTCCTTATATAAGCATAATATTATGCTATGAAAATTTACAGTCAACATAAATGGTGCACCATTTTGCGGTATCTCCTCACAGAAGATGAGCTGCTGTGCCAAAGGATGTGGATGTTCTCCTTTAGTTCCTGGTTTAGTGCTATAAAAAGTAGATAGCTTGGACTTTCCTAAACAAACAAATTTTAAATTTGCACCCAAAAGCAGACGGGGTGATTTATGAGCTGTGGGTAAATGTACAATGTGTACAATTTTAAAAGAAGGAAGTGTAGTGATGATAGGGTCTGACCACAAAAAGGGACTGCTCGGTTTGATGCAAGGCATCTCCCTGCTAGCCCACACTGGATATTAACTACGCCTTAACAGGGAATCAAACCCCGACCTAGCGTACCAAATACAGTGGTGTTAACCACGAGCTATCCAGCTGCTGGATAAGCAAACATTTAGAATATTTTCTGGTTTCAGTTTCTCACATCGTCACATGAGGCTGAGATCGCACAGGGATCTAAATCACACTCATAAAACAACTTATCGTGCAGCCCTAATATTTCAGCAGACTTCTTACAGTGGTGGGTCTGTACAGTTTCTGTATTAATCTGTATTCCACTGACGAGTTAGAGCAAAGAAACACTCTGGCAATAAATGGTTTACGAGTGAAATCTGTCCCAGGCAATCTATCAAACATGTATATTGCTCCATCCTTAATGTGAATGAGCAGCACACAAAATGAACACTTCAAAACAGTCACCCACTGCAAAGGGTGCAAAAATATTTATTGCTAATAAACCTGTAGTCAGTTGATGTATATTTGCTTTATATTTACAATAATAGAGTACAGAGGAATGGGAATGTGAAAGAAAAATCCCAGTCATTTAAATAAATACAAGGGGACTTCCACTGAACAAGACTACAAACATAAACCCACTTCATTAACTCCTATACAACTGGACCAATGATTGCAGTGAGAAGAACAAACTATATAAATGTTCATATATATATATAATAGTCAGTGAATCCCATCCATATGCATTCAGCTGTCACTTTTCCACAGGTATCTCAGATTAATCCAAGGATTACGGAGAACATCTATGATGTTTAGGGTAAGGCAATGAAGCAACACCGTGGGTACTTGATTTCTAATGCAGACGAGCATTTCAGTTCAATAGCTTGTTTATTGAGCAACACTTCCATCTGTGCTGGAACGGTAACAGAGTGACTGAGTGTTAACGTGCAGATCTGAACATCAGACTCATTCCTATGGTTTTGTTATGCAAGTATTAATCACTCATCAATGTTTAGCTGTAACATCTGATTTATGCCTTTGGCTAGCAACAGTTTAGGAAGTTAAAACAGTAGCTTACACAGTCATAGTTTTAGTGTATGTATGACAGATACTCAATTAAAACTATTTACAGTAAAACACGGCAGCAAAAAAAGAATACAAAAATGTCACAGTTAACTGAAGTGCAGGGAATGCAAACTCTAGACATGAAATTCAAACTTCATACCATGTGTTTGTGACCAGTGTGTAGTGTTCCTAAATAAGTAATTACAGAGCTAAAATATAGTGGACTTCTAAACATGCAGCAAGTTAGGTCGACACGATGTGTCGCTGTCAGAACTCCTTAGTGTCTTTGTTGTCAAACAGGTGGAGTCTCTGCTCAGCTGTCAGCCCTTCCTTTAGGCTCTGCAGGGGCGAAGAGAGAAAAAGGCAGATGTTAATAATGACCACGGGATTCTGGACAGATGTACTGTACTGAGCAGGCAGTGTTTCTCTTGTCAGTGTTAATCTGTTTTCACCCAGAAATTAAATCTCTACAATAGAATCATGAGAGCCCACAAAGCAAATTATATTTAACTGCACAAACTATCACCCTGTGTAGTATTGAGCCCCAGAGCCAACAACAGGTAGTCAAAGGTTTACCAGATGAGTCAAAAATATACTGTAACTATCAGATGATACTGTTTAATAACTATGGATTGTATAAGATGTAGAAATGGAAAATCAGTATTTTGTGTTTGTCGTCTTGTTTTTTAGTTACATATTTGACTGATTTGATAATCTTGCTCTACCTTTTAATGGTTTGGGGGCTCTGTAGTGTTGCACCGAGTCTGTGAGTAGCTAATTCACAAAACATTCAACACAGATTAGTAAGTATTTAAAGCCCAGTGATATGTCAGCCACACTGTCACTCAGCCCGGGCTGCTGTCATTCGTTCTTCAGCGACATGCATCTGTACAGTGGGATAACTGTGTATAGTATTGTGAAGTTGTGACTCAGACCTATTGAGTGCTTTAGAGATAGAGGACAAGAGGATATGCTGAAACCACCCATGGGTGCATCCAGTTTAGTTTACCTAAAGGAGAAGGGGGAGGAGGCCTACACGTCCTCAGCAGCCCTAACTGTCCCAGGATGTGTCACGACTCACAGACTGAGGACAGAAGGGGGAAAGCACACCGGTGTGTGCGTGTTAGACTACTACAGCGTTTCATTTTGCGACACAATCCCAAGACTGCAGTTTTATTGGAGTCACAAACTTGATAAATAAAATGCAGCCCAGCAGGAACACTGCCAATAATGATGCAACAGTAGGCATGCAATACTGCATGCAAGCTGTAGATGGCAGCAAGTCACTTGAAACAGCCTCCAAGCCTTTGTCTAGGGGGAAACCTCTAAATTCAAAATAGGACTGCTCTGTCACACAATGGTGGGTGATACAGTTCCATAGGAAATCCTGAATAAACACCACAAAGGGATGAATTGATTTTTACACTTAACAGGAAACCCACCTTTGACCTCATGGTGCGCTCAGAGCGTTTAGCAGCAGCAGCTGCCATCTTCAGGATGTCAGGGTTGCTTTTGGACTTCATGATATCTAGGAGGGAACATATATCAGAGTCAAAATAAACGTGGAAAACAGAGGGACGGTCGAGTCCCCAGGTGTAGTGAATACTAATTCAGTTGACCTACAATGGGCCTCATGTAAGAACCACTTGTATGAACAGATCCGTTCTTAAATGTCGTGAGTGATTTTTAAGAGATTGTCATATTCAGCAATATTCTCAAGTGGTCCACACCTGTCAGAGCATGTAGAGAAAGTCTACCTTTCACCACAGAGGGAAAAAGCAGCTTTAACATCACTTGCTGACTTACATTTTCAAATCAATCTAGTTACCCATTTTCTTCCCCCAGTATCCTCCCAATTAAATCATGAACCATTTTTCTTTAGAAAGACATTTCTGAGCTAACTTCATGACAAACCATTTCTTTTTTATTTCTGACATGAAGCTGCATGGTATAAAATGTCTTCTTTTATCTCTGATACTTCTGTGAATGAAATCTGCCCTGACATGGAGTGGAACACATATCCTCTGACTGATGCCAACAATCAGACCTAATGAACCTCCTCACAAGCATAAGTCCAAACAAGCCATTTAGAGCGTTGGAACATGAACATGCCTCGCAGAAAAAAATGTCAAGTTTATAATAAAAATCCGGAAATGTTCTTGCATGAAGCCCAGTGTTTTGTTTTGTTTTTTTGTACCGTATCCCCCTCGTTCCACCCCCTCCAGTGACGGCTCCCCGAGTGCCTCGTGAGCCAGTTGCAGCTGGTCTCTGAGGAGGCCCAAGTCCCGCTCTGCTTTGGCCTTGACGATGCTCAGCTCTGTATAAATGTCCTTGTACTTATCTGTTGCATATTTCTTGTCCTAAAAACACATTGTTAGGCAGCTCATATAAAAAGGTATTCATGTTCTCATTCAGCTAGGAATTCAAAGATGTCCCCATGTATAAAGAGGCTTCAAGGTGAAGGGGGAGCGCAATATACATATATATATATATATACAAACCCGATTCCAAAAAAGTTGGGACACTGTACAAAATGTGAATAAAAACAGAATGCAATGATGTGGAAGTTTCAAATTTTAATATTTTATTCAGAATAGAATATAGATAACATATCAAATGTTGAAAGTGAGACATTTTGAAATGTCATGCCAAATATTGGCTCATCTTGGATTTCATGGGAGCTACACATTCCAAAAACGTTGGGACAGGTAGCAATAAGA
>NW_018128314.1:75988-76395 GCF_001952655.1 Monopterus albus
AAGCCATATCTAAACATGATCCAGAAGCGCAGGCGTTTTCTCTGGGCCAAGGTTCATTTAAAATGGACTGTGGAAAACTGTTCTGTGGTCAGACCAATCGAGATTTGAAGTTCTTTTTGGAAAACTGGGACGCCATGTCATCCGGACTAAAGAGGACAAGGACAACACAAGTTGTTATCAGCGCTCGGTTCAGAAGCCTGCATCTCTGATGGTATGGGGTTGCATGAGCGCGTGTGGCATGGGCAGCTTACACATCTGGAAAGGCGCCATCAATGCTGAACGGTATGTCCAAGTTCTAGAACAACATATGCTCCCATCCAGACGTTGTCTCTTTCAGGGAAGACCTTGCATCTTCCAACAGGACAATGCCAGACCACATACTGCATCAATTACAACATCATGGCTGC